>NW_005199770.1:1580571-1582920 GCF_000372725.1 Emiliania huxleyi CCMP1516
GCCTCGGCAGCGGCGACCGACTCGCGCGACGCCGCCGACGCCGCGAAACTGGCGACCGGCGTCCGCCTCGAGGCTGTCGGCGCGCGAACGCTCGTCGGCCAACTTGCGCTCGCTGGCGGCCAGCTGCTCGCGCGCCGCCGTGACGTCCGCTCTCGCCGCGTCGAGCTCACCGCGCAACGCGCCAGCCCGCTCGGCCGCGGCCGCGGCCTCGCTCTTGGCGGCGGGCAGCTGCACCTAGAAGATTCCTAGAAGGTTCCTAGAAGGTTCCTAGAAGGTTCCTCGCTCTTGGCGGCGGGCAGCTGCACCGCAACCTCCGACGCCGCGTCCAGCGCCGCCTGCAGCCTCGCCCGTGTCGCCTCCGCCTCTGCCAACGCGGCAGCGTGCGCCTCGCCCTCGGCGCTGCTCCCCGACGCCTAGAAGGTTCCTAGAAGCTTCCTAGAAAGTTCCTGGAAGGTTCCTCGGCGCTGCTGCCAGACGCCGCGTCGGCCGCCGCCCGCTGCGCGCGCACGAGGGCCTGCTGCGCCGCGTCCCGCTCCGCGCGCGCCTTGGCCGCCTCCTCTCCGTGCGCGGCCGCCGCGCGCTCCGCCGCCTCCGCCCGCGCCCGCGCCTCGCCAACCGCACTCGCGCTGTCCGCCTCTGCGCGCGCCGCCCGCTCGCCGAGCGCAGCCTTGGCCTCCTCGGCCGTGGAGGCGGCGGCGGCGGCCTGGTCCCGCTGCGCCCTCGCCTAGAAGGTTCCTAGAAGGTTCCTAGAAGGTTCCTAGAAGGTTCGCCTGGTGCCGCTGCGCCCTCGCCTCCTCCGCCGCCTTCTGCTCCGACGCGGCGGCGCGCCGCGCCTCCTCCGCCCCACGAGCCGCCTTGCCAGCCCCCTCCTCCGCCTCTGCCGCCCTGCCCTTGGCCGCCTCGACCTCGCGCCGAAGCGCTGCGGCCGCCTCGCCCGCCGCCGCCGCCTCGCGCCGCGCCGCCTCGCCGGCCGCGGAGAGCTGCCCCTTGAGCCGCCCGACCTCCGCCTCCAGCGCCGCCTGCGCCTCCTTCCCAACCCCCGCCCTCTCCTCGAGCGCCGCTCTGAGCGAGCCAGCCTCCGCCTCTGCCGCCTCTGCTCTCGCGGTCGCCGCAGCCGCAGCGGCAGACGCTTCGGCGGCGGAGGATTCGGCGGCGGAGGCGGCGGCCTTGGCGGCCTGCACCTCCGCCGCCGCCGCCGCCGCCGCCTTCGACCCCTCCGCTGCCGCCTCCTCCCTCGCCTGCGCCACCGCCTGCGCCACCGCAGCCGCCTGCGCCGCCGCGGCGTCTTCCCCGCCGCCGGCCTGCGCCGCCGGCTCGAGGTCCGCGAGTGCGGTGGCGAGGGCCTCGCCCCACAGCGGCCGCAGCCGCGCCTGCTCCGACGCTGGCGCGAGCGCGATCGCTGCGCCCTTGACGGCCGCCGCTGCGGAGACGGCGTCCTTTGCCGCTGCGGCGCTCTTTTCAGCCGCGGCCTTGTGCTTTTTGCCCGACTCCATCTCGCGCTGGATGAGCAGGAGGAGCTCCTCCTTGCCGAGCGATTCGAGCGTCCGCTTGCCGACCTTGCCGGCGGCCGGCGCAGGCGATCCGGCGACTCCAGCAGCGCTCGCGTACGCAGCCGCGCTGGCCGACTCGACCTTCTTGGACGCCTCGGAGGCAGCCTTCTCGGCCTGCTTTGCGAGCTCCTTGGCCCGCTCCTGCGCAGCCTTTGCTCCCTCCGAGAAGGAGTTGAGGAGGGAGCTCATGCCTGCCCAAGGCAGGCGTGCGGCACAACTTTGGCTCTCGGAAAAGAATTCAAAACTGTTCGGATACGCGTGCCGTCCTCCCCGCCTTTGCTATTTTCTTTCTTTCTTTCGATCATCCGGCCGCTGGGGGCGCGTCTTAGCTCCCCGGCCCTGGCCAAGCTGCAGAAACGAGCTTTTAGTGGCTATAAGCATAGGCACTGAGATGCGCGCGGAGCGCGCTGGTGCTACCTGGACATACGCGCGGAGCGCGCTAGCTGACACCCGCGCGGAGCGCGCCGGCTAGATACCGCGGAGCAAGAGCAAATCAACACAACCGTTCGAATGCTGACGCCGCAAGTCGTTGCCGCCGGTTGCCAAAGTGCGCCTGGATTGCTCAGCAGCACAAGCATCCACGGAGCCAGCGAGCCCCGAGCGACATTGCCTTGACTGAGCCGGACCGCCGACATGTCGGCGGTCAAACTTGTAAAATGGTGCCCATAGCCGAGGTAGCTCCGGCGGACGTGAGAGCACGGCCTGACGATCAAGCACGAGCGAGCGACGAACGGAGGCGCAGATAACTGGCGGTGAACTCACTCTCTCACCCCCTAAACAAGACAAGGTACCGCTCGCC
>NW_005199770.1:1584166-1592699 GCF_000372725.1 Emiliania huxleyi CCMP1516
GGAGAGAGAGAGAGAGAGAGAGAGAACCGCCAATGGCCGTTATCCGTTAGTGCGGACGTCGCCGCGGCTCGCCTCTGCCGCGGCGGCTGCTGCGCGCACGCGGCGGCGCCGCTCTCTCGCGAGACGGCTGGCGACGCGGCTCGCCGCCGACGTACGGTGCGCTCGTCCGACGGTCCGCAGCGTGGCGTGCGCGGCGCTGAGCGCCGCTCTGCGAGCGCCTCTGCGCCTGCACTGCCTGTCTCTGTTGTTGCTGGTGGTGGTGGTGCTGCTGCTGCTGGTGCCGATGCTGCTGCTGGCGCGGCGCGGCTGTGCGACTGGGCTCGACGCGCGCGTCGCGAGCGTCTGACGCGGCGGGCGGCGTCGGGCAGGTGCGCTTCTCTCTCGGGTGGTGGTGGTGGTGCTGCTGCTGCTGCTGGTGGTGAAGATGCTGCTGCTGGTGCGGCGCGGCTCTCCGACGCGACTCGGTGCGCGCGTCGCGGCTATCTGACGCGGCGGGCGGCGTCGCGGGAGGCAGCGGTGGCGGCTCGCGGGTGGAGGTGGAGGCTGGAGGCTGTGGCGGACCTTTCACTACTTGCTGGAGATGTTGAGGCGGCGGTGGCTAGGGGACCATCGCGGGGAGCTGCGCGTCCGGAGGGCGAGCTGTGCAGATCCGGATGGCTTCACCTTCGTTGAGCAGCTCAACCCTCTGGGGAGTGAGTCGCCGACGCCGGTGTCTTGACACCCAACACTCTACCTTAGCTCCTGAGGGGCGCGTGGTTCTAACCACGTAGTAAGACTACAGCCCACCACAGACACCCTCCCCACTCCTCACGTGTGCACACTCCCTCACCCTCTCCTCTCTCCTCTCTCTCTCTCTCTCTCTCCTCTCTCTCCTCTTGTCTGTGCTGTCTGCCTGACTCAGGCACTCAATCTGCCGATGCGTGATTGTGTGTGGGCTGCTCCGAGGGGGCCCTCTGTGCGATCCGACGGGTAGGGGGGCTGTGCCCGGGCGGTGTCCGGTGTGGAGTCCCCTTCTGATCCCGCCTGGGATGTTGGGTGTGAGGTTGTGGCGGCTTCGATCCCAAGGGGGGGAGCTGATCCCACTCAATAACCAACTCTGGCTCCGGCTCAGGTCGCGGGGCATAGCTAGGGTGTAAACGGGGTCTGGGGCGGAGGCCCCAGCGGCCCGCCGCAGGCGCCGCCGGAGGCTGGCCCGCCGCAGGCGCCGATTTTTTTGGCGTTTTTTGCTCAAAATTGTGAGATATTTCTCATCAAATCTCATCAAAGTCGAGCTCGCTACGAGCTCTCTAACTGCACAGCACCTCCTCGTTGAGCCTAGCGGCGCCCGTATCGCCCACGCCCACATTCTTCTTCTTCTTCTTCTTGCCCTTCTTGCCCTTGGCCCTTGCTGCACTTAGCCGCTACCTCCGCCAGCAGCAGCTCCTTGGCATGCCGCGCCGCCTCCATCTGCTTTGCTTCCCACGCTGCCGCTTCCTCTAAACCAGCGCCGCCACTAAGCGGCGCAACCAAGTTCTCGCATTGTTTGCATGAGCACGTGTCCTGCTTGGCGCGGCGCACAATCCGCGCGCGGCGAGTGAGGTGCGTGAGAGCAGAAGACTGACAGCAGGAGCTGCAGGAGCTGCAGGAGCTGCGCAGGTCGGATGGGCGGTGACGCCGTCGAGCGACGGCGCAAAGGCCAATCGCTGCTGCTGCGCCAACGAGAGCGGCGACACGAGGCTGCTGGCAGCTGGCAGAGCGAATCGCGATTCCGGCGGCCGCCGTCAGCCCGCCGACACCGACGGCCTGGCTGAGGTCAAACTCCTCCACACGTCGGACCAGCCATGCGTCGGCCACGGCGACGAGACGTCTGCATGCAAACAGCTCGCCACCCGGACGATTGAACATGCCAGCTGGGCTCTACCACTGGCTCTCGTGGCCCGTGGCGCGTGCCCGGGTGGAACAGGGCGGGCTGCGGCGGGCGCATAACTATTCACAGCTAATGAAAACTATAAAAACTCGCGTCTTCAACAAAGTTTGAGGTGTCTTCGTCCTCAGCACCATCAAGACAGCTCTATTCACACCCTTTTTGGTTTGAAGACACTCGGGGATGCCCGTTTACACCCAACCGACGAGTCGCTGGGCCCTCTGACCTGAGCCGGAGCCTGACCTAGTAGTGTCCCCAGCTATGGGCGTGTCCACGTTGGAGCCAGGTGTGGTGTGGGCGCGAGAATAGCTCCGCCGTTCATGGAGGCAACCGATGCGAGTCGACTGGTGTGTGTCGTCGTGGTTTCGTATCAAGAATTCTCTCTCTCTCTCTCTCTCGAGCTGCGGAAGATGCAGTAGCACTGCCGCAGAGCACGCGCGGAGCGCGCCGCTGGTTTGAAGCCTTGAGCGTCATAGGCGCTGGCCCGCACATGTACACATGTTCTGCAGCTGTGGGGGTTGGGGCCCTGGGGCCTTGCGTTGTACATGTTTCTTTTTCTTTTCCTGGGTGACTTTTTTCCGTTCTTCGTCTTCGTTGTACCGAATTGCCGTGCCCGTGGAGGAGTGAGACTAGCAGTCTACCCGCCCTCCTCCTCCGCCGCCCCCCACTCCCTGAGCCACTCCCGCGAGCGCAAGTCCGCCTGCCTCACGCGGTGTCGGCCATCGGGTCGAGACGCCTCCGCCTCCGCTGCGCGACGCCGACGCGCCCGAAGGCGGGGCGGCGTGGGGCTGACCCCTCAGCAGGCGTCAGCCGGGCGCGGTGCCAGATGCGCGCGTCATGTCCTCCTCTCAGCGGCTCTCTATGAGCGCTGGGGGGGGTCCGAGGGAGGGAGGCGCCATCCAGACGACCGGCGTGTGCATTTGGCAAGCTCAACTACTTTGCGGGCAAGAAGGCGGCGCAGCGCGGCAAGGACGCCCTCTTCCCCGACGTCGACTTTTGCGCCAACCCGGGCGCGATCTGCCAGCCCGAGTACCCGGAGCTGCGCTGGTTCTCGGGCCTGAACGACGTGCAGCCGTACGACGTGCGCGGCGAAAGGTACCTCGACGTCCTCCAGGCCTGGGTGGACAACGGGATGGACCCGAGCGACCACAGCCTCGTCGACTTTGCGTCCGGCGTCGTCAACCGCGGCTGCCACGACGCGCCGTTCGAGGGCGTCGGCGGCGCCGATCCGTGCGGCAACGGCGAGATCCACGCCTGGGAAGAGCGACGCCTGAACTTCAAGCACATCTGGGGCGTGCTGAGCCCGCTGCTGCCGACGCGCCGCCGCTCCCTGCTCCTCTCGTGAGGCGCACGGGAGGCGGCCGGCGCTATTCGCTGTTGTGCAATACACCCCCCGCTCGAACGCTCACTCGAAGCTTCCTCTCCTTCCTCAGAGCCCCCCTCTCAACAGGACACACTCGCATGCGGGGCGAATCCCCCCACCTCGCCCGCGGCCTGCGGGGCTGGGCCGCGCAGGCGCGCAAAACGCGCACGGCGCGGGGGGCTACAGGCCTCACTGCTCAGCCTCTCAGGCCGGGGTGCGGGGACGTGCGGTCGTCGTCGACGTTCGTACTCGCTCGTCAAGAGAGTCTTTTGTGTCGATTGAAATACGTTGCATGTGCGAAAGCTTGGTAGACGAGGCTCCGGACACCTTCGCCGACGTTGGCTGGCGCCGAGGCTTTCGCACTACGCATAGCTGCATGCTCGCATTACTAATGGCCCATTACGCAACACGCCCCTGCGGCCTGGAGTTGAGCCCCCGCGGAGGGAGCAGGGACAACTCGAACTGACGGCCACCGTGCCCGCTGCGACGGCCGTGGCGTAGCCAGCCATCTCCGAGGGCGCAACGCCAAAGGAGCGCATCGGGCCCTGTGCTGAACTCGTCTCGCAACTCCCGAGTTCCAGAACAGACACATACCTAATGGGTAATGGCCGATCAACCATCCCCGTATACTCTACACGTGATTTTTGCGGCCATCAGAGTGAGCTGGCCATGCCGACCAGCACTGAAAGGGCGGTGCAAAGCACACAGCCTATCACCTTCCCCACACACTTGCCGGTTTCCCATGAATTGCACTCGTTGTCAGAGCCGCCGGAGGGTGAACCCGTGGCCGTGCCAGAGGGAGAGCCTCGGTAGATCGCGACCTCGATCTCACCGGACGCCGCGCCGAGCTTTGCCGTGGCGTCATGCTGGTCTGTGACCGCCTGGCCATTGATCGTCTGGATCACGTCTCCCTCCTGGAGCCCGGATGCCTCACTGATACTTCCAGGGAGGCACCTTTTGACGGTGGCGTTCGACGCGATCATGATAATGTCGATGCCCAGCTTAGCGCCACAGGGCTTGTTGATTGTGATCAGCATGTCCGCGCCCTTTGGCATCTCACGCTCCATGGCTGGTGCGTTTGGTGCAACCGGAAGTCCGAGCGGTGGCGCGTCGACGTATGGGCTTGAAGAGACTGGCACACCCTGTACGGTTTCGGCCAAGTTGCTTGCCTGCGCCTTCTTGGCCATGTACTCAGCCATTTCCTCCGGCGTGATCACGCCATCGCCATTGGCGTCGGCCAGTTCGAAGTCGGTCGGAGGAGCTTTGACTTCGATGGCTTGGTCCTTGGCCTTCTGAAACTCTGCCGACGTCAGCGCACCCGATTGCTTCAGCTCATGCAGGCCCTTCAGGTGCTCGACGTCGATCGGCATCCGCCTAAGCGTCGCTCAACAGATGCGTGGATGCGCCCGTGATGTTAAACTTTGGCTGTGCATGGTCTTGGTTGGGATGTCGGTCGTCAGGCCGAGCAAGGCGCAAGCGAGGATCTGGTTTGGTGAGCACTTGGGCTCGGTGATGGGTAGAGCGTGCTGGGGTCCGGTGCAGCACGCAGGCGGCTGCGTCGCGCGGGTGGGTCGCGGGGCGGGGCGGGGAGGCGGACCAGAGAGGAGCGAAGTGCTCAAGCAAAGTCGCTGGAGAGCCGCGGCGATGACCAACCGGTAGGGGCTCCGACGGCGTGACACCTTTACCGAATCGAGGCGGAGGGCGTATCGCTCGCCGGAGCTGCCGCCGCGGCCCAAGATAGCCCAGCTTTTTTAGAGAGATCCATTTAGCTAGTCGTTCTCCAGAAACAAATCATCATGGACTCTCTCGTACTCGAGTAACAGTCGATCGAGTAATAAACAATGAAGACAGAAGAGTTGCGCTCTCGCACCAATCCGATCACCCTCTCCTCTCGTATTCAACTTGATCTCTCCGCTTGCGGCGCGCCAGCGGTACATGCACGAGGTCCGACCCAGGCACAGTCAGACGGCGTCACTTCATCTCGCCACTTGGCAAAACGCTCGCTCACGCGGAGGAGACAACAATCTCCTTCGCCGTGTGGGTGCCCGCAACCTTGACGTTGCCGTTCGGGTAGTAGATGGCATCGTTCACCTTGTAGACGGTGCGCGGAGGGAGGTTGCCGCAGCAGCCGGAGGAGTAGGCGACAATGATGATCACCCCCACGAGCAGTCCCCAGACAAGGGTAGACGCAGCAAAGAGGACGCCAAAGATGGTGTCCGCGTGGCAGATGTCATACTTGACCCAAACGCCACCGGCCGGAGCACCTGGCGGCGGAACCGTGGAGCCAATCGGGTGCGAGCTCGTCCAGCCGTACTTCTTGGCGTTCAGGGTCCGCGCAATGACCCAAATCAGGCCCAGGGGGAGCGGGATCAGCAGGACGATGATGAGGATGGTGATCAGGCTGATGCCGGCCGAGGTGGTCTCCTCGTAGTAGTTGTTGGGGAAGCCGCCGCCACCGCCGTAGTAAGGAGTCGAGTAAGGTGGAGGAGGCGGCGGTGAAGGCGGTGGAGGCGGCGCCGACGTAGGAGTAGAGGAGCACATGATGGGGGATCCTCCAATGAGGTAAGCGGTGCAACCGTAGCGGGGGGGAGACCCAGAGTAGCCGCAGGTGGATGAAATCACACAGTAGCATCCGGAAGGGTTCGTGTAGGTGGTCTGCAAGCCGCATTCGCAGGAGCCCATCGAGCAGCTGTCAGCACGTGGCGGCGACGGCGACGGCGGTGGGTCGCATGCGGTGGAGGAGGGGTAGCGGCCGCAGTCGGCGGGGTCGGTGCCGCAGGAGCAGTAGGCGTAGTCAGAGCCTGGACCGCCGTCGTCACAGTCGCCATCGTTCTGATAATCGCAGAAAGCACGTGGGGTGACGAGCGGGTCTTCTTTCTTGGTGGCGTTCGGCTCGTTGAAGGCCATGAAGATGGTGGCGCTGCCGGGCGGTTCCGGGTGGATTTGCGCGTCGGTCACCTTGTTGCAGACTGCGATCAGCAGGACGCGGGTCACGAAGGTCATCATGAGCCCTGCGCGCGATCACCGGCGTCAGCTGCTGTGTGCGCGGTGCGCCTCTCGTCTGGCAGGATCGGTGTCGATAACGCTTCAGAGGCTCCTGGTTGTCAGAGGTTGGCGATCATGGTGTGCAACGAGAGATGCATGTGCATATGCCGTGAGATGGGCTCGGGTGGGTCGCGGGGCGGGGCGGGGAGGCGGACCAGAGAGGAGCGAAGTGCTCAAGCAAAGTCGCTGGAGAGAGCGAGCCGCGGCGATGACCAACCGGTACGAGTAAGGGGCTCCGACGGCGTGACACCTTTACCGAATCGAGGCGGAGGGCGTATCAATGCCCCCCCCGCGATCGCAATTCCCGGAGCTGCCGCCGCGGCCCCAGGTTAGCCAGCCAGCTTTTTCTGGTCCCGCATCTCCCAGGACGTCCTTGGCTCGCGCAAGCAGTGCATCCGTGCCGCGCGCGAGGCGCTGAGGCAGCGGCGTGCCGATCAAGGCAAAGCAGAAAGCTGTCATCATTGGCCGAGGCGGCGCCACTATCCGCCAGCTGCAAGCGGACTCCGGCGCTAGCATCTCCGTCGAAAGCGACGTCGTCCACTTGCGAGGCTCGAAGAAGGCTATCGACAAGGCGAACGAGCTCCTGCAAGAACTCCTCGCCAGTAGCGGGCGCCGCACGAAGCTGGCAGTGAGCAAGGAGGAGGAGGAAGCCGAGCTGAAGAGGCTCGGCTACAGATCTGGGCCGAGGCGAACGCCGCTTTTGACGGCGCGAATGGATCGGGATGGCAGACCATCCCGAATCGGCGTGCTGCTGCACCGACTGCATCCGCACAGCTGGCACGTGGCAGCGCTGTTGTCTGCTCGAGTGCCGACTTCGCGGGAGCTCGGAGCGGATCGCGCCCGCCACCTGGCATGGCAAGCGCTCGGGCCTCGGCCCCCGTGACGCATGAAGCATTTGGCAGAGTGCTTTTTTCCGAGAAGAAGCCTACGTGCACGTACACATCACACAAAAACCAAAATAGTTGACAATATGGGGGAGGAAGAGAGGAGGGAGGGGAGGAGGAGAGGAGGGAGGGGAGGGGAGGGGAGGGACGAGGGGAGAGGGACAGGCGTGGGAGTCTCCCTCCCCATGCCGAAAGTGGGCGGAATCGCGGCAGAGTGTTGCGCCGGGGGGCAGAGGAAGTGCTGGGGCAGAGGGTGGGGGGAAAGGCCACCCTCGCCTGGCAGAGGCTGTACGACTGCATCTCTCCCCATATCTCCCCCTATCTCGCCTGGCAGAGGCTGTACGACTGCATCTCTCCCCATATCTCCCCCTATCTCGCCTGGCAGAGGCTGTACGACTGCATATCGCCCCATATCTCCCCATATCTCCCCCTATCTCGCCTGGCAGAGGCTGTACGACTCCGTCGGCACGTAGCCCGCCTGGCGTCAGCGGTGAAGTGTGAGCATCAGCACGGCTGTGACGAGTCAGGAAGGTGCGGCTCGTAGCCCGCCTCGCGAGCCGTCCGCCGCTCCTCCCTAATTAACTACTCACTAACTACTAGTTAACGCCTCGCGAACCGCGCGCCGCTCCTCCCCGCTCCTCCCCGCATATCTCCCCATATCCCCGCATTCTCCCCATATCTCACGCCTCGCGAGCCGCGCGCCGCTCCTCGCATCTCGCTGGCCGAGCGTACCGCCAGCCGACGATCAGCGCCTCCGTCTCGGCGCACACCACCCCCGGGTGAAACGCGCCTGGCGGAGGCTCCTCTTGCGCCTCCTCCCCCTCCGCCGCCGCTACATCCCCCGCCGCCGCATCCCCCACCGCTGCATCCCCCGCCGCTGCATCCCCCGCCGCTGCATCCCCCGCCGCTGCATCCCCCGCCGCTGCATCCCCCGCTGCCGCATCCCCCGCCGCTGCATCCCCCGCCGCTGCATCCCCCGCCGCTGCATCCCCCGCCGCTGCATCCCCCGCCGCTGCATCCCCCGCCGCTGCATCCCCCGCTGCCGCATCCCCCTCCCCCTCCGCCGCCGCTGCTGTCGCCGCCGCGTCGGCGGGCTGGCCCGCGGCGGCCGCCCTCTCGATCCAGGTATACGCCTCCCTCGCCGCCTAGCGACAGCCCACAGAACGTTCCCAGGCGTGTCCTAGAAGGTTCCCAGACGTGTCCTGGCCGCCCTCTCTGGTCTGGGGTGACTCGAGCTGGGTGACGCCCACCCCTCGCCGCCTACACGCCCACACACCTCGCGCGCCATGTCTCTCGGCCATGTCTCTCGGCCATGTCTCGCCCCCCCCCCCCCCCCTA
>NW_005199770.1:1593607-1606884 GCF_000372725.1 Emiliania huxleyi CCMP1516
CAAAGGAAGGCGGAAGTATAAACCTGTATGACTATATTCTTGCTGGCAGCACCGGTGGCAGGAGTTTTTTTGCCTTGCCACATGAAGAAGTTGAATTGCGGCGTGGCCGGGCGGGAGGGTGCAAACGTGGGCCGTTGCAAAGGGCCGCGAGAGGCGGGAGAATGGGTGCCGGCAGATGCGTGCTGGAGAGATGGTCTAGAAGTGTCGTGTCGTGATGATCTTACCTCGGGTGCCCGCGGCAGCTCGGCCGACGGATCGCTCATCCACACGGCGCCGGACCGGCACGCCAGCGGAGGCGGCGCGGCGACGCCGCCTCCGTCCCTCCGCCGCCGTTTGGGCAGTGAGAGAGGGCGCAGGCGGTCGACGGGAGGAGGATGTGTGGGGGTCTCGAGGCGTTGTGGGAGAGCTAGAGCCGCTCCGCTCGAGGTCGTCGCTCCTGCGGCGGCGGACGAGGGGACTCGTGAGTATTCGGAGGCGGCGCATCAGATCGTGGACACAAGGTGGGCGCAATGGCGAAAGAGAAGGGCGCAGTTGAGCGAGAGCGGCTCACGGGATATGTGAAAGTGACATTCGGCAAGATGCGAGTATGGGGGGTGACCGGACACCTGATTGCCCGCCTGTACGCCAATCAGAACGCAAAGCACGGTGCACGCTTGCAGTGCCACGGCTCTGCGCTTGCGGCGACGAGTCGGCGAGCCCTGCGGCTGCACGATCCGAACCAGAGGGCGCGACGAGCGGCGCGCGTCCGTCGGCGAAGGCGAGGCCGCCGGGCGGGCGGACGAGGAGGGCGGCGACGGCGGCCATGCTGCGCGGGCGGGCGAGTGGGCGCGAGGTCCCTCGGGGCGGCTTGCAGCGCGCCGCTGCAGGGGTTTGCCCTTCACCCGCACTCGAATCGCAGGGAAAGTGGCCCTCCGGCGGCGAGAGAGGGGCACCACCACACAACCAACACAAGCAGACATGTCTGGACGCGGAAAGGGCGGCAAGGGACTCGGCAAGGGCGGCGCGAAGCGCCACCGCAAGGTGCTGCGCGACAACATCCAGGGCATCACCAAGCCCGCCATCCGCCGCCTCGCGCGCCGCGGCGGCGTCAAGCGCATCTCGGGCCTCATCTACGAGGAGACGCGCGGCGTCCTCAAGGTGTTCCTCGAGAACGTGATCCGCGACGCGGTCACCTACACCGAGCACGCGCGCCGCAAGACCGTCACCGCCATGGACGTCGTCTACGCGCTCAAGCGCCAGGGCCGCACGCTCTACGGCTTCGGCGGCTAAACAACCGGCCACCACCCAATCCCCGGTGTTTCTAAACACCACCCTCCTCTCTCGCGCCCTCTCCTCGCGATTTCGGCGATAAAATTGTTTTTCGCATATTGTTGCTGGTAGGCCGAGAGGGAGGTTCTCGTGGGTAGGGTGCCCACAGGACCCAAAAGAAAATAGCTTTTCGGCTCAAAAAGGGACGCACGAGGCAAATCTGATGTTGGATTGTTCCAATAGGAGCGAGGCCTCTTCCGTTGGGGGACCGAGTACATAGGAAACGAGGGTTTCCCATTGTGTCCCCTTCGCGTGCGAGCGTGACACTGCACTTGGCGCCGAGCGCCCGCGGCTCAGACCTTGTGCAAGCCACCCCTCGGTGCAAGCACCGGTCCGGACCGATGGCGCTCGGTGTGGAGCAAGCAAGACCCCCCCCCCCCCCATCGGCGCGCGCTCGCCATTCCAACGGCCGCCAGGAGCACCAAGAGGACTCCTCATGGCTGCTTGCAAGTGGGCTTCGACCGGCCTCGGCTGGGGGGGCGGGTTGTCCCGGCTGCGGACGCCTTCTGCAGCCCCGTGGGATGGGGACAGCACCCCAAAACTGCCCCTCGGCGGCATACAGCACTGCCAGCCAGCCTCTTCCTCCTCCTAAGGGCTGTACTATAGGCCATATTGCGCCGCCTCCTACTGGCAGCCGGGCGGGCGCGCGCCACGGGCGCCTCGGCGCGCGCACGGCTCGCAAAGTTCGAACGAGTACTGCCGCCCGGCCGCCTCAAGGCTGCCGGGCGGCAGTACTCGCCTCGCAAGGCGCGCACCGGCTGCTCTGGCTGCTGCGCCGGCGGCCGCTGCGCTGGCCGCTGCTGCGCTGGCTGGCGAGCGGTACGGCCGCCGGCGGCCGCTGCACCCGCGCCTTCCCTCGCGGGCGCCGTCGCGCCGCGCGCGCCCAACTCTGCTGGCACACGGCACGCGTCGTCACACAGCCGCGGAGAACAGGCGGTGCTGTGCGCGAAGCGCGCGCGATCTCGTACTTTTAAGGCTGGATCCGGCCATTCCAAGGGTATACCTTTGAGAATCCCCAGCGTCCCGCCCTCCTAGTCACACTCTCAATATCTCGACTATCCAACATGAAGTGCTGCGATCGGGAGTGCCCCATTTCTTTTTTCCTTTCTTTTTTTGGGTCCTGTGGGCACCCTATCGTGGGCCAATACTGTCCACTATTAAAGTGCGTGAACAGGTGGGAGCAGGAGCCTCACAGTTGCACTTTTGTTGGCTGAAATCCTCAACGTTGTTGCATGGTTGTTCAAGTTTTCTCCCAGCCCAAGCTGTTACTGTTTGTTACTGTTGTTACTCTTGTTTCTGTGGTCAGCGAACATCCGTTTTCTTTTTTCGCGCGCCAGTTCGGCGCTTGGGGCAGGCGCTCTCGAGCCCCCGCCCCAGACCTCAGCGGCTGCGCCGGCGGCTGCGCCGGGTCGTCGTCGGCGCGCGGGCCGCCAAAGGACGCCGCCTGAGCGCGAGGCCGCCTCGACGCCCGTGCACCGCGAGAGAGCCGTCCGCTGGCGGGCGCCGTGCGAGACACCGCCCTCTCTGACGTAGCCGCCGCGTCTCGACTCGGTGATGGCGCCCGCCGCGACCCCGCCCGCCACGCTGCTCGCCGACATCGCCGCCGCCGACCTCGCCTCGCTGCACGCCCACCTCTCCGGCCGGCGGACGCGCGGCAGTCTCAACGCGCGGCTCGACACGGAGAAGCAGGACACGCTGCTCACCTGGGCCGCTCGTCACGGGCAGGCCGAGGCGGTGCGGCTGCTGCTCGAGGCCGGCGCGAGCGTCGGGGCGACGACGGGCGGCGGCGGTGGTAGCAGCGGCGGCGCGTCGGCGCTGCTCATCGCGTGCCAGAACAACCACCCCGAGGTCGCCCGGCTGCTCCTCGAGGCTGGCGCAGCGGTCAACCAAGCCAACGCCAGAGGCGCCACGCCGCTGCTCGTCGCGTGCCAGGAGGGCCGCGTCGAGATCGCCAGGCTGCTTCTCGAGGTCAACGCGGCAGTCGACCAAGCCCGTGACGATGGCGTCACGCCGCTGTTCATGGCGTGCCAGAAGGGCCACGTCGAGTGCGCCCAGCTGCTCCTCGAGGCGGGCGCGGCGATGGACCAAGCCAGCAACAGTGGCGCCACGCCGCTGTACATCGCGTGCGAGAAGGGCCACCTCGAGTGCGCCCTGTTGCTCCTCGAGGCTGGCGCGGCGGTCGAACAAGCCACGACCCATGGCGCCACACCTCTGTTCGCCGCGTGCCTCTTTGGCCACCTCGACATCGCCCGGCTGCTCCTCGAGGCCGGCGCTTCGGTCATCCAAGCCAGCAACAGTGGCACCACGCCGCTGCTCATCGCGTGCCACCAAGGCCACCTCGAGGTCGCCAAGCTCCTCTCCTCCTACGGCGCCTCCCGCGCCGCTACGCCCCTTGGCACGCCCGAGGAGATCGCAAACCGCAAAGGCCACGCCGACCTCGCCGCCTGGCTGGTCGCCAGCCGCGGCTGGACGCCGCTCGCGCACCTTGAGACCCTCACCGCCGCCCGCGCTCTCTCCCTCCTGCGCAGCGGCGCAAGCCTGCACGAGGGCGAGCCGACGCCGCTGCAGCGCGCCGCGGGCGGCGAAGGCGAGGCGGCGGCGCTGATCCGGCGGGCGGCGGCGCCGTGGTCGCCGGCAAGCCACTCGCTCTTCCCCGCGGCGGCGCGCGCGCGGGCGGCGCTCCTGGTCGTCTCGCTCTACGAGATCCACGAGCGGCACCATCTCGACTCGGCAGGAAACACGAACGGCATCGCGGCGCGCGACTTTGTGGCGTGCGTGCTGCGCTTCGCGATCACGCGCGAGACGGAGTAAGGGGTAGCTGGGTACGTTCTGTCGTGTGGATTTTGCGGACCGCGATTTCTTTTCCCGTTACATTCCTTTTGATTCCTGCTTGTTCGTTGTTGTCTTTTTTTGCACGACCCTGAGGATGCACGCGGACCGCGGTGTTTTCTTTTTTCGCGCGTTGCCGCGGCAGTCCAGGCTCTGGGCACTGGGGGGAGGCGAGGGCCCTAGGGGGTACCCATGCGGGGGGGAGATGGGGTCCCCCAGCCCGCCGCAGGCGCCGATTTTTTGTTTTTTTAAAGCGATTTTTCTTGTTTTCATGAGCATTCGGCGGTCTTGCGGCCATGCTATCAGCTATCACGCCTTGCGACATCCTTTCGGCGCTGCTGACCGTGCCATGCTGCTCAACTGACCGCCTGCATAGCTCGCGGCCTTAGTCTTCGGCAGTCAGTGACGACCTGATCGTACGGCCAGTAGGAAGGTGTCCTTCCAGCGCGTGCACGCTTCTGACGCAATGCGCGTCACAAACTGCCTCGGATTGGCTGCTGGCACTCTCGAGGCTATGCCTACACAGCCTCGCGCGCATGGGCAGTCAAGAGGGACCATGCACCTTCTCAGGACAGCGCCGGTGCCTCTCTCTTGGACCGGCAAACGTGGTGGTCTCGTGTCACCGATGATTGTGGGACCAGTGCGGCATCGTGCCATCGACAGCTCTGAACTGCGCCTCACCACTGACCGGGAAGGCCGCCAAGTGGGTCAGCACCGGTCGCACATTGTGGCAGCAGTCAGCAGCGCATGTCTGATAGCTAGAGCAGCAGCGTCAGGGTCGCAGGGTCGGATCGTGTCAAGCCTCTCGCCCAGCCGGCCGTGTGCAGACGTCGGCCTGTCTGCTGCCTGGAGTGATCTGTCGGCGGTCAGTACCACCAATCAGGTTAGAGTTTTCTTATGATTGGAGGGTCTATCTGTATGTACTCCTCGAGATCTCTCCAAATCTGCCCTCTAATCAACCGTAATCATTCGGAAAGTCGGTGCTAATAGAGACTAATAGAGCCGGAGCCCCGTTTCCACTGCTGCGCGGCGCACGGTGCCTCCGGGGGCCCCCGCCTCCCCCCAGAGAGTCCAGGCGCCTTGAGGGGAGTCGCCCAGCTCAGAAAAGCTGAAACGATGGTCTCCCGACTCGGCCCACATCCTCGCCGCCGCGTCCGCATGCCGCCAGGAGGTGGTTTTGCCAGGGAAGCGGGTGGCGCCACCCTTGGACCCGGCGGCGGGCGTGCAGGCCAGCAGCAGCAGCATGTCGATCCGGCGCGTCAACCGCGTCAAAACGGTGGCGTCCGCGACCGCTTGTCAGTAGTCAGATTTCGTCTCTGCAACCCCACACCGCGCGTTTCGCGGCGGGCGATGAAAAGCGCACGCGACATCCATGCATACACTTTGGGGGTGGCCCTAACTAAGTCCTACTCCTCTACCTACAGGAATCCCTACAGCTCAGGTCAAAAGCCACTCGGGAGAGAGAAGGATCTAAGGAACGCATGGGGGAGTTGGGAGTGTGAATACCCCTACTCGTGTATACCTACTAGAAGAGATGCAACAACAAAACAGAAGAGATGTCCCACAGTTGGGAGAGAGAGAGATGGTACTGTCCCGATGTAGTCGAGATGCCTTGTAGCTTGTTCCATAGGGATGTGTCCTTGGACTCGATTCACTCCTTCCCGCTGTTCTTATACTTTTGAATACCCCTACTCGTGTCAACCGTTTGAGCCCGCACTTTTTCTTTTTTCGCGCGCCAGGCTGGGGGGGCAAGTTCGGCGCTTGGGGCAGGCGCTCTCGAGCCCCCGCCCCAGACCTCAGCGGCTGCGCCGGCGGCTGCGCCGGGTCGTCGTCGGCGCGCGGGCCGCCAAAGGACGCCGCCTGAGCGCGAGGCCGCCTCGACGCCCGTGCACAAACGAGAGAGCCGTCCGCTGGCGGGCGCCGTGCGAGACACCGCCCTCTCTGACGTAGCCGCCGCGTCTGGTGATGGCGCCCGCCGCGACCCCGCCCGCCACGCTGCTCGCCGACATCGCCGCCGCCGACCTCGCCTCGCTGCGCGCCCACCTCTCCGGCCGGCGGACGCGCGGCAGTCTCAACGCGCGGCTCGACACCGAGAAGCAGGACACGCTGCTCACCTGGGCCGCTCGGCACGGGCAGGCCGAGGCGGTGCGGCGGCTGCTCGAGGCCGGCGCGAGCGTCGGGGCGACGACGGGCGGCGGCGGTGGTAGCAGCGGCGGCGCGTCGGCGCTGCTCATCGCGTGCTCGGAAGGCCACCTCGAGTGCGCCCGGCTGCTTCTCGAGGCCAGCGCAGCGGTCGACCAAGCGATGAACGACGGTGCCACGCCGCTGTGCATGGCGTGCTGGCAGGGCCACCTCGACATCGCCCGGCTGCTTCTCGAGGCCGGTGCGGCGGTCGACCAAGCCGATGAGGAAGGCGTCACGCCGCTGCTCATTGCGTGCCAGGAGGGCCACGTCGAGTGCTCCCGGCTGCTCCTTGAGGCTGGCGCGGCGATCGACCAAGCTGATGCTGAAGGCGTCACACCGCTGAGTGCTGCGAGCCAGGAGGGCAAGATCGACTGCGTTCGGCTGATGATCACCGCTGGCGCTGCGGTGAACCAAGCAGATTCTAGCGGCTTGACGCCGCTGTACGCTGCGTGCCAGGAGGGCCAGCTCGAGTGCGCCGAGCTGCTTCTCGAGGCCGGCGCGGCGATGGACCAAGCCACGCAGGACGGCGCCACGCCGCTGTTCGTTGCGTGCCAGAACGGCCAGCTCGGGTGCGTTCGGCTGCTCCTCGAGGCTGGCGCAGCGATCAACCAAGCCAAGCAGAATGGCGCCAAGCCGCTGCTCGTCGCGTGCCGCAACGGCCACCTCGAGGTCGCCAAGCTTCTCTCCTCCTACGGCGCCTCCCGCGCCGCTACTCCCTTCGGCACGCCCGAGGAGATCGCAAACCGCAAAGGCCACGCCGACCTCGCCGCCTGGCTGGTCGCCAGCCGCGGCTGGACGCCGCTCGCGCACCTTGAGACCCTCACCGCCGCCCGCGCTCTCTCCCTCCTGCGCAGCGGCGCAAGCCTGCACGAGGGCGAGCCGAAGCCTTTGCGGCGCGCCGCGGGCGGCGAGGGCGAGGCGGCGGCGCTGATCCGGCGGGCGGCGGCGCCGTGGTCGCCGGCAAGCCACTCGCTCTTCCCCGCGGCGGCGCGCGCGCGGGCGGCGCTCCTCGTCCTCTCGCTCTACGAGATCCACGAGCGGCACCATCTCGACTCGGCAGGAAACACGAACGGCATCGCGGCGCGCGACTTTGTGGCGTGCGTGCTGCGCTTCGCGATCACGCGCGAGACGGAGTAAGGGGTAGCTGGGTACGTTCTGTCGTGTGGATTTTGCGGACCGCGATTTCTTTCCCCGTTACATTCCTTTTGATTCCTGCTTGTTCGTTGTTGTCTTTTTTTGCACGACCCTGGGGATGCACGTTGCACGGAGCATTGTTTTCTTTTTTCGCGCGTTGCCCGGAGTGCTCTCTCGGTGCCGGCGGCTGCGCCGGGTCGTCGTTTGCGCGCGGGCCGCCCAAGGACGCCGCCCAAGCGCGTCCGCCTCGGGCTGCGCAAACGAGAGAGCCGTCCGCTGGCGGGCGCCGTGCGAGACACCCCCCTCTCTGACGTAGCCGCCGCCGTTGCGCCTTGAGTCTCGAGCACGCATGACCCTCACTTCATCATCGTCGCCGAGAGCGAATACAACATCTCGAGGTTGGTTGTTCATCTCGACGCCATCTTGGCCCTATAGGGCAACACTCTGAGGTGTGCAGGAGTCAAAGCTTGAAGGGCGGGTGGGTTGAGGTTTACCGGTTCGGCGCCACTTTTCGACTTGTGCTTGCACCAAGCAGTAGAGACCGACCGCGACGACGAGGAAGAAAATCACGGTGCCGCCCAGCAGCCCGCCGCCGCCGCCGTCATCGTCGTCGTACGAGTTGTATGAGTCGGGTGGCGGCGACGGCGACGGCGGTGGGTCGCATATATGCGGTGGAGGAGGGGAGAGGCCGCCACCGAGGAGGCCGTCGTCGCCGAGGAGTCCGCCACCAAGGAGGCCGCCACCAAGTCCGGCGGCGGCGGCGGCAGCAGCGGCGGCGGCGTGTCTGAGGTCGAGACGCAACTTGCCACTCCGGCGCTCCACCTGGCACCGCGCACGCAGCGACCTCCACACTCCCTCGCGTGTGCGTGTGTGGAGGGAGAGAGCGGACAATTAGCCGGGACATCTGGAGAATTGCCGACCGAATCGACGGCTGTGCCAGGCTTGCTCGTGGTCATGGTTGGTATGCCCGGCGCGGGTAAGAGCACCTTTGCGGAGCAGCTGCTCCTCGCACACAGCTGCAGCGCTGACGGCGGCGGCAGCAGCAGTGAGCGCTGGTCCCGCATCTCCCAGGACGTCCTTGGCTCGCGCAAGCAGTGCATCCGTGCCGCGCACGAGGCGCTGAGGCAGCGGCGCCACGTCCTGATCGACCGCTGCAACTTTGACCCCGACCAGCGTGCGCACTGGCTCAACTTGGGTGGGGCGAGGCCCGCCTCGCGCGTCGCCATCTTTCTCGACGTGCCGGAGCACGTGGCGCGGCGGCGCGTGCTCCGCCGCGCCACGCACGAGGGGCACGTCGACTCAGGCTCAAAGTCGGCGCGAGAGCTGCAGCAGATAGTGCGGCGCATCTCGTCGTGGATAGTGGCTCCGCGCACCTCGGAGGGCTTCGACAGGGTGGTGGTGTGCCGCTCGCCAGAGGAGGCCGCCGCCGCCGCGCGCAGTCTCGCAGCGGAGGCGCGCGCCCTCGACACTGCCGCGCCAACCCTCTAGAGGTCAGGGTCTAGTACGGAAGCCGTAAACAATAAACAAATGTGCACGGCACGGCGTGTTTTATACGTGTTACTTGAAGCGCACTTGAGCACTGGATAGGGTCGATTCCGCATGGTACGGGACCCCTCGATCGTCTCGCCCTCCCTCGCTGGTGTGCGTCATTGGGGGGGTTCATAACAAAGGCATTGTCCATTGAGTCCGGGTGACATGGCCAGTGTCGTCCCTCCCCCCTCGCTCCATCGTCTCCCTGCACCCTGGGACAAGAGGGACTTGTTCAGCAGCTCAATTTCAACGCGAAACTTGTGAAAATAGGAGTCTCTACCCCGGCTCGAACTCAAAAAGCGCGCAGTCCACGCCCTCTCCCGCCCGACCCGGCGACCGCGGGGCGACAGGGGCGCGCACGGACACGGCCCCCCTGCAGCTGTGATCGCTAAATCATCACGGCCCCGTAACACCCTCCTCGAGCGGTCAAAGGCTCCCCAGGGCTGGTCCATGTCATGAACCAACAGACACAAGCAACAAAACCGCACGTCCAAGCTTCTTCTCTCTCGGGCACCCCGAGGCCCATACGGGATACGGCGCCCCGGCAGTCTCGATCAGGGAGCAAGCAAGAATGTTGTCGTGCGTGTGTATCGCGCGCCTTGCGGGGGGGGGGGGGGGGGAAGAGGGGAACCTCTTAGCGTCATCGCCATGGTGCTGCAAGCAGCGCCGGGCAACGACGGCTTACCGCCTCCCGGTCCCCCTCGGGCTCGGCACACCTCCGCTGCTTAATGTTTGGCGACTCGAACCCGTGAAGCTTCCCCGTGCACGGGTTACCCCGCACACGGGTCAGCCTGCCAGCCACGTATCCACGCAAGTGTGGTCCGCGCGCATGGCATACAGGCGTTCGCCAGACAGCGCAGAGGCTAGGCGACCGGGGAAGGACTAGCTCAAGGGCAACACAGCGTCACCAGTCAGCCGTCGTCGCCCGGCGCTGCATGCAGCACCGTGGCGATGGCGCTAAGAGGTTCCTCTTTTCCGCGCCCCCCCCGCAAGGCGCGCGATACACACAGTGTGTGTACTTGTTACGTGAAAACCCGCTGGGACCCGGACGCCAGCACACACGGCTAGATTTCATGGCGGGCCGCCAAGGTAGAAATTCTTTTCCTTCCTGTCCCCTGTCGGGCGTCCTCCCATCCCTCCCTTGGGTTCTCCGTTTTATTTCTTTTTTCGGGCGCTCGGGCGCGGGCGTGTTTCACCACGAGGAGGAGCGGGCGTGGGAAGTCCCTTGCCAAGCATGCGTCCAGTTTCTTCGTTAAAGGAACTCGCAGCGCGGGACGCGGCACAAAAAGAAAGAAAACAGACACCCCAAACGAGAGATAGGGGAGGAGGACAGGGTCCGGCACCGGGCACATGCCAAAATTTTTCTTCTTCCTGTCGGCATGAACACATGAGCAAGCGTACGCCATCAGGCCGACCAGCTGGCCCAAGCTGCCGTTGCTAGCCCGATAGCGCGCCCAGCCGCCTGATGAGGACCGTCTCCCTCAGCGCCGCGGCGACACTCAACAACGCAGGCCTCGTCCGGTCGCTCGAGCTGGCCTCCGCGCCGCCGCTGCCGGCTGCCAGCGATGATCTGTCAACCGTCTTCTACGTCACGATGCTCAAGAGCGTCCTTGCGACGGCCGTCTTCAGCCAGCGGGCGTCGTGGGCTCCCTTCCTCTACCTGATGCTGCTGCTGAGCCGCAGTTCTCCGGCGGTGCACGCGGTCGGCGCAGTGCTGGTCGGCGTCACCGCGCTCGTCATCCCGGCCGTACTGCATGAGCCGCTCGACTCACAGCTGTTTGCCTGCCACGTCCTCGTCCTCCTCGCGAGCAGCACCGTCCTCATCCTCGAGGCCGCGTCGGGCAAGCTCCTCTCCACCCTCCGCCGCGCCTGCCAGCTCTGGTCGCCGTGGACCCGAGGACCGCCCGTGACCCGAGCCCGCCCTCCGCGAGCAGCTCTGGTCGCTGCGGCGGCGGCGGCCGCGCTGCACCCGAGCGCGCTGGCGCTGCCTCTGCTGTGCGCCGGGCTGGGCTGCCTGCTCACGCTCCCGTCTGCCGCCGCCGCCGCCATCAGCCGCGCCGCCGCCGCTGCCGCTGGAACCACCGGCGGCGGCGGGATGCGCACGACAGCAGCACCTCGGACGTGCTGTGTGCGGCTCCCGCTGCGAGGGTACGTCTGCCTCTGGCGCCGGGCCCTAGAAGCTGAATACGGACCTTTGCGTTCTAGCGCTCAAGAGGGCACGTATTTCAGCTGTAACTCCGCTGTATTCGGCCGTACTCCGCTGTACTCACTGTACTCGTAGCCCGTGTACTCACGCGCTGTTGCGAGTACGCTGCGCGAGACCGCCCGCCCCGACACTGGTGCTACTCACGCTGCAGGCTCCTGGCCTGGTACGCAGTCCACCTCGCCCTGCCTCCTCCGCCGCCGGCACCGCCGCCGCCGCCCTCGCCACCGACGCCGCCGCCCGCGCCGCCGCCGCCCTCGTCGCTGCCGAAGGCGGCCGCGCCGACGAGGCCACCCCCCTCCTCGCCGCCTCCCGGGTCGGCTCGGGAGCGCCTCTCGTTCGCGGAGGTCGAGGCGGGCGAGGCGGGCGAGGAGAGCTCGGCGGATACCCCCCACGCGGCGCTCGTGCCCCACCCACTCCCCTCCCCGCCCCTCCTCTCGCCAGCCGCGTCGCCGCTTCCGCCCCTTCCGCCGCCCCTTCCGCCGCCCCTTCCGCCGCCCCTTCCGCCGCCCCTTCCGCCGCCCCTTCCGCCGCCCCTTCCGCCGCCCCTTCCGCCGCCCCTTCCGCCGGCCGACGGCTGCGGTGCGGGCGCGGGCGGCATGGCGGGCCTCCTAGTCCCCCCTCCGGGCGGCTGGCGCGCGGTTCTGTGCCGTCGCGGCGCAGCGGCGGACGCCACCACTCGCACGTGGCTCGACCGGCGAGCCGCACTCGCAGATCTGCTCGGCATATCGATCCTCCCTGCGCTGCGGGGAGGGCCGAGGCCGCCGCCGCCGCCGCGCGCCGCCGACGCCTTCGCCTTGCATGCGGCCGCCGGTCCATTCGGAGGCTCTGCGGGCCTGGGGTGCCCCCTCGCGACAAAGCAAGCGCATCGCTGCCTTCTGTCTCGGAGGCGCGCACGTCTCGTTTCTGTAGGCGCGCCGTCTAGCGGCGTGGGCGGAGTTCCTTTTCCTGCGCGCGGCACGCGTTTCTTTTTTCTGCAGGCGCCGTCGGGCAGAGGAGGTGCCGGCGACGCCGCGACTTGCGAGGCGACTTGCGAGGTCTCGAGGCTTGGCCGCCCGCGGCATCGCGCCTGTGTCGGAGGGCGAGTCCGTTGCCGCGCCGGCAGATGAGGCGGAGGTGGGGGCAGCGGAGGCGGCAGCGGAGGCGGCAGCGGAGGCGGAGGCGGAGGCGGAGGCGGCAGCGGAGGCGGAGGCGGCGGCGGAGGCGGCGGCGGAGGCGGAGGCGGAGGTCGATGCCGAGGGTTCCACGTCGGCGCTTGCCACCGCGCAGGCCGGAGATGACGGGAGATGACGGGAGATGACGGGAGATGACGGGAGATGACCCGAGATGACGGGAGATGACCCGAGATCGCTTGCCGCTGCGCAGGCCGCCGCCCTCCTCGCCATCGGAATCTGGCTGGCGGTCGCGCCCCGGCGGGCGGCGCGGCGGCCGCCGCTGTCGGTCGTGGCGTCGCCGACGATGACCACGCTGCCGAGCCTGCGAGAGAGCGAGTGGTTCCGCGGGGCGGGCGGCGAGCTTGCGGCCGGGTCGCGGGCGGAGGAAGGGAACGGCAGGCTGAGCGGCTCTAGAAGCGGACCTAGTACAGACGTGTTTGGTCTTCCGACGCGCACTCGAGAGGGCTCGTGCTCCGCTGTACTCCGCCGCACTCCGCCGTGTCCGCTGTCTTCGTAGCCCGTGCGCCCACACCCTGAGCCCACACCCTGACGCCATGATCTTGGGTCATCTCGGGTACTCTCCCGCGGCAGGCTGAGGGCGGCCTTCCAAGCGGCCGGTCTCTACGCGGTGGAGCGCTGGCCGGCGGCGGAGATGGCTGCGGCGGCGGCCGGCACGATCCAGCTGCTGTGGTCGCTAGTCTCGCCCAGCCTGCCCTCGCTGCTGCTGCTGCTGCTCGCGACTCTCGCGCTGCTCGCGACGCCGTTCTGGCCGTGGCTGCCTCCGTCGCCGTCGCCCGCCGCGCGCCGCTTTGCGCACGTGGCCACCTCTCGCCGCGCCGCGCTCGAGGCGAGACTACCCGAGATCACCCGAGATCACCCGAGATCACCCGAGATCACCTCTCGCCGCGCCGCGCTCGAGGCTCGCTCGCCCCCTC
>NW_005199770.1:1607254-1627055 GCF_000372725.1 Emiliania huxleyi CCMP1516
CTCTGTGTGCTTGCGACGAGCACACGCACACGCACACACACACACACACGCACACACACACACACACACACACACACACACACACACACACACACACACACACGCACGCACGCACACACACACCTTGCGTGCCTATGCAGGTGCGAGCTGGCCTCCTCCCCCGCCCGAGAGGAGGCGGCACCGGCGAGGCTGACTCTGCGGCGCTGATGCTCCTCGGCTTGCTGGCGCTGCCGGCCGCCACCGCGCATCCCGTTCACGGCTTCCTTTCTTGGACGCGCCACGCGTTCCGTTTCTAGGCGCTGCTGGCCGCCACCGCGCACGCCGCGGCGCTGCACGCGGCGGCCGAGGAGCACGCGGCAACAAGCAGGAGACTCGCGGCGGCGGCGGAGCGGCGGCGGCGCGCCGCCGCGGCAAAAGCAACGCCCTCGCCCGTGAGTTGTCCTTCCGAGTCTGCGCGCGTCCCTGCCAGGCGCGCCGTGGTGGCGTCCAAGCCTTCGCCGCTGTCGCTCCGCCCGCCAGAGGGCGCCTCGGGCAGCAGCTCGGCCGCGCCGCCGCCGCCGCCGCCGACGGCCGCAAGCCCAGCCGGCGTCCGGCGGCGGACGAACCGCCACACAATGGTCCCAGACGCCGTCGCGCTAGTCACGGGCCCATCCTTCGCCGCGGCGCTGGAGGACATCGTCGAGGACACGGCAGAGATCGCGGCGGCGGCGCCGCGCTGGGTCGCCCTCGTGGCGGACTGGCTGATGTGGCACTCGGCGTATGCGCCGCTGCTGCTGCTTGTGCTGGCCGCGTCGGCGCCTTGGGCGACAGCAGGCGTCGCGCACGTGGTCCTAATTAATGAATGAATCAGTGAATCAGTTAAGTAGTGAGTTCGACGGCAGGCGTCGCGCACGTGGTCTGGCTGCTCCTCTTCTGCTGGCTCGGCTCCGTCCCCACCCGCAGGGCGCGCCAGAACTGGCCGCTGATGATGCAGTACTGCGCCGTGGTCGCCTCCGTGCAGGCGGGCTGGCGGGCGCTTCTCGCGTGTCCGAGACATGTCCGAGACATGCCCGAGACATGCCCGAGACATGTCCCTCCAGGCGGGCTGGTGGGCGCTTCTCGCGCCCCTGCCGCCGCCCGCCGGCCACGGCCAGCCCCAGCTCGTGTCGGCGCAGCTCTGCTGGTCGATTGGGATGCTGCCCGTCTTTGCGGCGCAGGGCCGTCCTCCACGGCTCCGTCGCCCCACTCCAAAGCACGAATGACGCGCCACTCACCGCCGACGACGCACCGTCGATAGGCAGCCTCGCACCCCTTGCCGACCCCGCTCCCTGTGAGCCGCTGCTTTTCCCTATGGGTCGCTCACCATGGCGGCCACTCACCGCTAGGCGTCCTCTTCGGCTCCCCGCCCTTCCGCGCCCTCGCCGCCCGCCGCGCTTGGGCGGTCGCCGCAGCGCGGCACATCCCAACGGCGTGGTGGAGGCGCTTGGACGTTGCGGCGCTGCCGCTCTTTGCGCGCCATTCCGACTCGGCCCCGCCGCCCGCCGCCGCCCGCCGGCCGGGGAGGAGGAGAGCCGCCTCTCCTCACCCTCTCAAGCACTGCAGAAGTGGAGAGTAGTAGCGACTGGTGACTCGTGAAGCCGTTGGCAGGCCGTCTCTCCTCCTCCGCGCCTCACGCTGCGTGAGCGCGCTCCTCGGCGCCGTCGCGCCCCTCAACTCGGCCGTCCTCGACGTGGCCTTCGCCGTCGCCGCCGCCCTCGCGCCCGGGGTGCGTAATCTCTGGTGATCTCGGGTGATCTCGGGTGATCTCGGGTGATCTCGGGTAGTCTCGGGTAGTCTCGGTTAGTCTCGGGTAATCTCGGGTAGTCTCGGGTAATCTCGCGCCCGGGGTGCGTGCGAGGGGCAGTGTGCACCGCTGGTCCGTGAGAGGGCGAGTGTGAGTGTGCTGTGGCAGGTGCGTCTGATGGGCGCGGTGTACTTGCTCACGCTGCTCGCGCACCTGCTGCTGCGCAAGCACCGCCCCGCGGGCTGGCACAA
Organism: Emiliania huxleyi CCMP1516; assembly: GCF_000372725.1. Classification (NCBI taxonomy): domain Eukaryota; phylum Haptophyta; order Isochrysidales; family Noelaerhabdaceae; genus Emiliania; species Emiliania huxleyi. The sequence continues at coordinate 1,609,268 of NW_005199770.1, forward strand.
TGCGCTGCGGCAGAGCGCCCTCTCGCTCGAGCTGCTCTTCTACGCGCTCAAGCTGCTGCTCGAAGAGGGGTGGAGCGCCGCCACGGGCGTGTCTCTCGCCAACGAGGTGGTGGCTAACCATTCACCACTCATTCCTGACTCCTCGCTGCTCGCTCCTCACCAGGCGTGTCTCTCACCAACGAGGTGGTGGCTAACACTATTCACCACTCATTCCTGACTCCTCGCTGCTCGCTCCTCACCAGGCGAGTCTCTTACCAAGGAGCTGATGGCTTCGCTCTCGTCGCTCGCCTGCTCGCTGCTGCCGCCCGACGTGTGCGAGGAGGCGACGAGCTTCTGGGAGATGACCCGAGATGACCCGAGGTTACCCGAGGTTGCCCGAGATTGCCCGAGATTGCCCGAGATTACCCCACGTGTGCGAGGAGGCGGCGAGCTTCTGGGAGCGAGCCAGCTGTGATGGGTCACCGGCTGTGAGCAGAGGGGTTTGGGAGGACTAGGCGACGAGCTTCTGGGAGTCGAACCAGTTTCTCGAGCCTAACAACCTCGTCACCCTCGCATTCCTCTCCGTCCTCTCCTCGCGCGCCTCGCGCGCCCCCGCCGACCGGGCCCGCTGCTTGCCGCTCCCCGCCCGCCGTCCAGCCGCCAGAACCGGGTACCATAGGTCGTACGAATGGCTGATCCGGTAGGCGCGCTACCTGCCGGCGCCCGTCCAGCGCTCCTCCCGACCTTCCCTCGCGCCGACAGCGTCGAGCGCCTCCGTCGGCGGCCTCGTCGCCAGCGTCGCGCTCTACGTCTCGTGCGTCTGCGCCGTCTTCACCTCCGCAGAGGCTGACTTGCTGCGCGCGCTGCTGCTGCTCGCCGCCGTCGGCGCGACCTTCTCTCCGTTCGGATGCCCCTCGAGCCGCTGCCGCCGACCGGCAGCCTGCGCCGCGTCGGGCGACGGGCGTGGCGACGGGCGGCTGCCCCCCCCTAGCGGCTGCTCTGGCCCATTGAGTCCTGCTGTGGCCCCTACGGAGATGCGTCTGTTGAGTAGGCGTCTGCCCCACTCGCGGCTGCTTCTAGGAACTTTCTAGGAACCTTCTAGGAACCTTCTAGGAACCTTCCTAGGCGCCTGCCCCACTCGCGGCTGCTCTGCGGCCTGTGGCTCCCGGTGGGCGTGGTGACGGTGGTGGACCTCGTCTTCACGTACTCGCTCGACCTCGGCTCGCTCGGCCTCGGCCTGCTTGGCTTCCTCAAGGACGGAGACGGCGACGACGGCCGCCGCCGCGCCGCACCCCTCTCCTCCTCCTCCTCCTCTGGCGCGCCGCCGTCCGAGTCTTGGATCTCCCCCCTCCACGTCGGCGACGTGCACTGGTTCTCTGCGTCCGCACAGCTCTCCAACTCATCGCGGGGCGGGTGGGCCCTCCTCCGCGCCATGTCCGTCCCCGTAGCCCTCCACCTCCTCGCCATCGCCCAGCAGACGCTGCACCGCACGCCGCAGCAGCAGCCGCACCAGTCCTCCTCGGGAGACGAGGAGGAGGCCGCCGCGCTCCGGGCGAGGAGGCCTCCTCGGAACCGCCCCCAAACTTCTCGGAACCTTCCCGTGTAGGGGGCCGCCGAGCTGGCGCCCCTCCGGCCACGCCAGCGCCAGCCGTCCCGCTTTGCGCCGCACCTGCCTCGGCTACCCACGGCGCACTCGCAGCGCTCGCACGGCGGGGGAGGCGCCTATTCGCCCCTCGACACTTCGGAGGGCGACTCGTCGGTGGAGCCGCCGGCGCGCCGCGAGGAGGGCGGCGGGGGCGGCGGCGGGGTCGGCGGGGGGCGCGGCGCGGGGCGCGGCGGAGCGGAGGGCGGCGGAGCGGAGGGCGGCGGAGCAGGGGGGCGGGAGGGCGGCGAGGGCGGCGCTCCCCTGCCGGGGGTCGGGCTTGGCGTGCTGCTGCCGGGCGGGGAGGAGGAGGGCGGGGCGGAGAGCGGGGCGCGGGCCAAGGCGAGGGCTGCGGTGGCGCTCCTTGCAGCACCCTCGCCCGCGCCCGCCCCCTCGCCCCTCGCGCTGACGCACGCGGCCGCCGCAGTCGTCGGCGCCGCCCGCATACTCCTGCCGTGGGCGGCGGCCTCCCTTCTCATCGCCGCCGCCGCCGCCGCCGCCTCGTCCGCTTGGTCGCTCACCCTGCTGACCGCCGCCGCCGCGCTGCGGCTCGGACGGCCAGCGACGGGCGGCGGCGCGGTCGGATCGAACTGCGCGTGGCGTGCGGCGCGGCTGCTCCTCGCCACTGCGGTGTGCGGCCCGTACCTCGCGGAGCTGTCTCTGCCTCCCTCCGTCTGGTCGGAGCCGCGCAGGCCGTGGGCGTCGTGGGCCGCCGCTTCGGCGCCGGCAGAGGGCCAGTGTCTCGCCAACGCCACCTCCTCCTCGCACGGCGGCGCGCCCTCCCCCCCCTCGGGCGTGGTCTGCTGGCTTGGCGTCGCCGGAGAGCGTCACACCGCCGCCGCGCTGCTCGCGGTGGCTGCGCTGACGGCGGCGGCGCGCTGCCGCGATCACGGCCTGCCGCGACACGTCCGCGACACGTCCGCGACACTTCCACGAGACGTCCACGAATAGGCGCTCTGCCGCGACTACGGGTTGCCACCGCCTGAGTTCCTCGCGCACCGCCCCCCCCTCACGCGCGCCGCGCGGCTGCTGTGGTCGCTCGGCTGGGGAAGCCGCCCCTCCCTCCTGCTCGGCGGCCCGCTCGGCGGCGCGCTGCTGCCCGTAGCCGCGCTGTTGGGCTCTGTCTGCGCCTTCGCCGCCGCGCCCCCCTCGCTCTTCGCGCTCGCCCTTGGCGCCCTCTCGCTGCGCGGCGTGGTTGTGGCTCCCTCGGTGCGCGCCCTCGGCGCCACCTCTTGGGGCGTGCGCCGCGCCTTCGCGCTGCTCGTCTTGCTACTGCTCTGCGCGTACCAGCTGCCTTGGGTCCCCGAGGTCTGCCGCTGGCCGGCCCCCGAGATTGCCCGAGATCGCCCGAGATTGCCCGAGATTGCCCGAGATTAGGTCTGCCGCTGGCCGGCCCCCGACGGGCCGCACCACGAGGCGTGGCCGGGGGACGAGGCGCCCGTCGAGGGCGACTCGCTCTCCTGGTGTGCCCTCGCCGCAAACACCCTCGGGCTCGTCCGCTTCGACGCCGCCACCGCGTCGCCGCCCTCGCTCGCGTGGATCGCCGCCGGCTTGTGGGCCGCCTACGACCTGCTCGTGCTGCTGCGCGCGCCGCGCTACGTCGTCGGCGCCGAGGCTGTGCGCGCCGAGTGGCGGCGCGGCACTGCTGAGCGGTGCGCGTCGCTGCGGGCGAGCCGTGCGACGCGGTTGCGCGCGCTGTACGCCACGCGGCAGGCGGTCTGGCTCTCGCTCGAGACTGAGCGGCTCGACACGATCTGCCGCCGGCTCGAGACAATCGAGGCGCTCATCCACGGGCCCACTCTCGGCGCGACGGGGCGCAAGGACGGGCGGGACCAGGGGCTTGCGGCGCGGCTGAGCGGGCTCCCCGGCTGGCTGACTCGCTCCGGCAGCGGCGTGCCGGACATGGAGAGGGCTGCGCCGATCGAGCTCGAGCGAGGCGACGAGCTCCGACACGGCGGTGGGCGATCTCGGCTGATCTCGGCTGGTCCCGGCTGATCTCGGCCGATCTCGAGAGACTAGGCGACGAGCTCGACACGGCAGTGGGCCAGCTGATGCGCGCGCTTCGTGGGTCGCCGCACGCCACCGCGTCGGCGTGCCGAGAGGCTCTGCTGCGCTGCGGCGCGAGGACTGGGCCATGGCCGCGCGCGAGCCGGCAAGAGACGCTTGGCGCGACGCTGATGGTGCGCGCTCTGACGCTGGTCCTCGACTCGGAGGGGCTCCTCTCTGGAGGCGGCGCGCTGGCGGCGGTGGAGGAGGCGCATCAGCAGGGCAGCGCCGGCAAGCGGTCCTCTGCCGCCGCCTCTGCCGCCGCCTCTGCCGCCGCCTCTGCCGCCGCCAGCGAGCCGGCGTCTGCTGTCGCGGATGCGGGCGGCGCGGGCGGCGGGGACGGCGGCGGGGGCGGGCGGGGAGGGGGTGGCGAGTGGTGGGGGTCCCGTTTCGAGGCCGCGCCGCCTGCGGTCCCTCCCTGCGCATCCGCGCGCGAGAACGCGATCTGCGGAGGCGCGGCCGGCTACAGCGGCGCAGTCGAAAGCGGCGGCGGAGGCGGCGGAGGCGGCGGAGGCAGCGGAGGCGGCGGAGGCGGCAGGGCAGCAGCAGCAGAGGCGGCGGCGCAGGGTCGGCGGCGGGCGGCAAAGACGGCGACAGCAAAGGCTGCGACGGCGGCGGCGGCGGCCGCCCCGCTACTCCCGAGCGCACACGCGGCTCTGCGTGCGGCGCTGCTCCGCCTCTGCGACCCGGTGCTGCACTCGTACTCGGCGGCCGGGCGGGAGGAGTGGGAGAGGCTGGAGCGAGAGCGGCTCTCTCCGCTGCGGAGGGGAGGCGAGTCCCCCACCGGCGGAGATTACCCGAGATTACCCGAGATTACCCGAGATTACCCGAGATTACCCGAGATTAGGAGGCGAGTCTCCCACCGGCGCGGGCGCGTTTGGCGGCGGGGCAGGGGCGGCCGCGGTGGGAGCCCTCGCCTCCTCCTCCGCCCCCGCGGCGCTGGCGCGACTCGACCAGCTAGAGAGCGCGAGGAGCGCCGCCACGCTCTCCGAAGAGAGCGCATTTGCGGCGGAGCCCACTGCCGGCCGCGGCGGCGGCGCCCTCGTCGCCGCAAGCGGCGGCGGCGGCGGCGGCGGCTCTGGCATCTCGCTGCTGATTCGCTCCGTCTCGAGTCGCTTCGCGTCCCTCTCCGGCGGCTGGCTCGGCACGAGCCCCGCCGAGGAGGTGGCGGCTGCGGAGGCCGGCGGCGGCGCGGCGTCTTCCGCGCGCTCCTCGCGCCGCCCTGCGCCGGAGCCATCGCTGCCAGCGCCACGGGAGGCGGCGGCCCAGGCGGAGGAGGAGGCGGCCGCGGCGGCGGCGCTCCTCTCCGATCCTCCGCAAGAGACACCGCTCCGCCCGCCGCCCATCCCCGCCGAGCAAGCCGCGCCGCCCGCACCGGCGGGCGGCGGCGCGTCTGAGCCGTCGCATCGGACGGTGTGGGCGTTGCTGCTGCGCGCGGTCGCATCCAACACGCAGCCGCTTCTTTGGGCGAGTCTCGTCTACAACCACGCCGCGGACGCGTCCCTGCTCTCGCTGCCGCCCGCCGCGTCCGTCTTTCTGTACGCCGCGCTCGAGGCGCCGCGGCCGGCGCGCGGCTACTCGGCCTGGTTGCTGCGCTACTTTGTGTTCGTGGTGGTGCTCAAGGCGGTGTACCAGCTGCCGCTCGTCTGCGCGTGGCCGAGCTTCAGCTTGCGCACGTCCCTCCCCTGGGAGAGCCCCGCGACCGAAGACCCGCACCTCGCCGTCTGCGTGGAGCCAAACTCGAGGCACGCGCAGGAGCCGCCGACCGAGATCCTAAAGACGGTGCGGCTCGAGGAGCTGACCAAGTCCTTCCTCTTCCAGCTCGGCTTGCGGAAGCACAGCGGCCCGTACGCCGCTCCGCCTGGCCAGACTTTGCTGGCGGCGCTCACGCCGCCGATCCTGGCCATCCTCGCGCTGCTGCTTGACCGAGAGATCGCCGACGCCACCGGTGCGTTCGACGCCGCGCGCAGCGAGATCGCGCGGCAGGCGAGCAGCCGAGAGGAGTCGAGAGGAGGAGCCGAGAGGAGCCGAGATGTCATCTCAAGATCGTGTGGCAGGCGAGCAGCCGCGCGTCGAGCCGCGGCTCGACAGCGCGCGCCGCCCCCGACGCTATCGACGCGGCCATCGGCGAGGGCGTCGACGACGCGGCGGACGACGCCACCGCCGGCGGCTCCGGTGGCGCTGGCCGCGAGGCGGGGGCGGTGTGGGAGTCGGGGGCGGGGCGGGAGGCGGGGGCGGGGCGGCGCCCAGTGGGCTTGCGTGGAGGGAGTCGTCCCGGGAGAGCGCGGGCAGCGTTGGGCGCGTGCCGCCGGGAGGCGGCGCGCGTCGCTGCGCAGGGAGCTGGCTTTGTGGACCGGCTGGTGACGGCCGACTACGACAAGCCGGGCGCGTCGCTCTACCTGCCGATGTTCAGCGCGTGCTGCCTCATCTTCCTCTGGTCGCTGCTCTTCTTCAACGGGCTCGTCGGCTCCACCGGCTACAACGTGCGCTGCCAGGCGCAGCTCGGCGGAGTGACGATGAACGCGAAGAATTCCCTCGGCATGAGCCAGTTCGACGGCGCCACCGTGTACGCCGCGCTCGCCGCCTTCGGCGTCATCCTCGTCGACCGCGCCATTTACCGCATCTGGCTGCCGCCCTCGCCCTCCGAGGTCGCGCCGCGCCGCTCGGGCGCGCTCGCGCTCAAGCTGGCGATGCACCTGCTGCTGACGGTGCGGCTGCACGCCGCCGTCTTCCTGCCGAACTTGCCCGCGTGGCAGTGCGAGTCGGACTGCACCTCGTCGCGCCAGTCGTGCACGCGCTCGTACCAGCTGCAGGCCTACTACGCCCTCTGCTGCACGTACCTGCTGCTCTCGGCGCGGCAGCTGCGCTGGGGGATGGAGCTCATCGTCGTCGAGTACCCGATGACGGACTCGCGAGATACGATCTCAAAGACACAATCTCCGAGATACAATCTGCCGTGGTAGGCACCCGATGACGGACTCGCTCTCCCTCTTCCGGATCTACTGTGGCATCTTCTTCCGCTCCATCCCCTTTGTGTGGGAGATCCGCACACTCATCGACTGGTCCGCCACCCCCTGCCGCCCACTCACCGCCGTCCCACTCCGTTGCTGTCATCGCGGTTCAGCCGCCCTCTAACGTCGCCCACTACGCAACACCGACCGCCTTCAACCGACGGTCGGCCTATCACAGCACCGCCACCGATCTGCCGGCCTCTGCCTCTCAGGTCTGTCCAGCCGACGGCGCTCACCATGTTCATGTGGCTCAAGTGCGAGGACATCTACTCCGGCCTCGCCTCGGTGCGCGTCGACATGACGTGGCGGCGCATGTACGAGCGCGGCGTCGAGATGCCGCTCTCGAGCAAGCTCTTCTCCGGCGTGACGCCCGTGCTGCTGCTGCTGCTCACCATCGTCGGCCCGCTCATCTACTTCTCCGACATCAACCCGATCAAGTCGGAGAACTACGTCGAGCGGGCCGAGGCGCACCTCTACCTGCAGGCGGACCAGCCGGCCGGCTTCTCGAGCGAGTACAGCCTCGGCGAGGTGCAGGCATTCGCCGTGTCGGACCTGCCGCCCGAGGACCAGCTCCGCACAAACACCTTCCACCGCGAGCAGTGCTGCTGCGCGCTCTGCCTGCTCGAGCAAGGCAACGCGAGCGCGCCGGCGCGGGTGCCGAGCGTGGGCGGGGCCGGCTCCTCCTGCCGCCCCAAGGGGTGCGAGTGCGCGGCCTGCGTGCCGTGCCGCGAGTTGGCAGGGTGCGGCCCCAAGGCTGGCGAGCTGGTGCAGGAGCACTGCGGCTACGAGTACCTCTTCTCCGCCTCGTGGGCCACGCAGTACTCGCGGCTCGAGTTCCGGCCAGAGTCGGAGGCGGTCTTCTCCATGTCCCCCGAGGCGCGCGCCTGGCTCGCCACCGCCGCCTCCGTCTCGCTCGGGCTGCGCATGACCGTCCACCGCAAGTTCGACCTCTACTCGTCGCCTATCCAGCTGCAGCAGGCCGTCGAGCTGAACGGGACAGCGCGCGAGCTGCTCAACGAGGCGCTTCGTGACCGCACCATCTCGCGCGACGTGCCGCTCGAGCCGTTCTACCCAAAGTTCGTCCGGCTGCCGTCGGTCGACAAGGCGCCGCCGCTGCCGCTGCAGGGGGGCGAGAGCGACCATTGGCGCACGCAGCGGCCCCTCGCCCTCGAGCTGCTCTCGCCCCTGCCTTGATCGCTGGTTCACGGTTGATAGGCACACGCAGCAGCCCCTCGCCCTCGAGCTGCGCTCCGCGGGCGAGGTGCAGTGGTGGCGGCTGGTGCAGGCGTGCTCCCCTGTTTGACGACCACTTCACTCTTCATCGACTATCCACATCTCACGGCGGCTGGTGCAGGCACAACACCACAAATCTCTCTCTCTCTCCCTCCCTCTGGTGCAGGCGTGCTCCGACCCGACCACGTTCGGGGGCGAGGCGGGCGACGGGCTGCGCATCGTCGTCGCGACCGACTGGGTCTTCGACTCCATCGGCTGGAACACGATGCAGCAGGGCTCGGTCCTCGCCTTTTACGGCCTGATCGTGTACGGCGTCGGCCGGCTCGTCCGCTCGTACGTCGCGGGGCGCCGGTACGGCATGGTGCTCGACGAGCTGGTCGACTCGCGCGACATCCACGAGCTGCTCGACGGGCTGTACATCGCGCGGCGCAGGCGCGACCTGCTCAAGGAGACGGAGCTGTACGAGGCGACCCTCCGGCTCTACCGCTCGCCAGAGACGCTCCTTCAGCTCACCGGCTCAGACCTGAAGCGCGAGTGAGCCAGGGAGTGTGCGCGCCTGTCTGCGTATCTCTCTGCGTTGGGTCCTACGACTCTGACTACAGTCTTCTCGAATGTGTAGGTAATATACTGTTCAGCCAGTTTTTTGGGTTTCGGAGAAGGGATCTCGTTTTGACCGCGCAAGATATAAAGGGTGGCTAAGGGCTCTGCCCGCAAGGCGCCCGCGTCGCAGACGCGGTACCATTGACAAATCTGCAATATACCCCCCCCCACACGAACAAATAGCAAAATCCGAATACCGTGCACGAATCCGGCGATCTGGCCGTGCAAGCCTGGCTGGTGCCAAGACATTCGTAAAATTGAAGCCAAGAACGTCCGCCAAATCCGTGCTAGGGAAAGCTGATCGAGCCCAGCGTGCCCGCGACCGCCTCCCGCGCAGCACCGCCGCTGGGGACGACACGCTGCGGAATCGGATCGAGCCCATGCACGGGCAAAGAAGGACGCTGCAGAAGCGATTGGAGAGGCAGCCGGCGTCTGCCGTCACAACGAGTCCCAGCTGGTTGGACATGCGCGTCGGCTCGCCCGAGGACTGCTGTCGCGACCCTCCCGTCGTGACGCAGCCTCCGACGAGCTCTGCAACCGAGGAGAGTGAGGGTGCGCCTCCCCTCACTGCTGGCCTGGCTGCGCACCGCCCCACAAAGCACCCCCTCGAGCATCTCTACAAGTACAAGTGCAAGGGCGACCTTCTCCAAGTCGTCAACACGCCCGGCGGCTCCGACAAGACTTTAGCCTTGGCCACCCTCCTTGCGGAGCAGGAGGAGATCCGCTCTCGGTCGGCAACGTGGCAGCTAGTCGAGAGACTCGGTAGGTGTGACCCCCCTCTGTGCTCTGAGTGAGGACAGGAGAGAGAGCTGAGCCCTGGCTGTCAGGCTGTCAGGTGCTGTCAGGTGATCTGTCGGGCTGTCGGGCACTGTCAGGCACTGTCAGGTGCCTCTGTCAGACCAGCTGTCAGGTGCTGTCAGTGCTGTCAGGTGCTGTCGGGTGCGTGTCTGACAGGCGAGGTGATCTGTAGCTGTCGGGTGCTGTCGGAGCTGTCGGGTGTTGCTGTCAGACGCTGTCGGAGCTGTCAGAGCTGTCAGGCTGCTGCTGCTGTTAGACGTTGGGCTGTTGCCGTCAGGTGCTGTCAGGTGGTGCTGTCGGGGTGCTGTCAGGCTCTGACACACATCAGCCACACTTATGACACTATCAAGAGGGCGCTGACTATCAAGGGGGTGCTGACGCCGATGACGCCGGCGGCTACGCAGCTACCCCCCCTCCTACACGGCGTGATCACGCCGGCGGCGGCCGCCGCCTGGGGAGCGCAGATGGCGGCGCAGAGGCATAGGCGGCGGCGGCGGCACAGACGGCGGCGGCCACCCCCACCCAGACGCCGTAGGCATATGACTGTAGGGCCCCAGAAGGCTAGCTGGTAGCTTCATTTGTAGTAGCACAGCCGCCGGTGCTGGAGAGGGGTCCGCAGAGGTGGGGCGGGAGGGTTGAAAGAGAGACCCATCCACCCATGACCATCCCATGACTACATGGACATGGACATGGACCACACTCACATGTCTTTGCATGTAATTTTGTTATACCCTCATGGGGCACAAGAAAGAGGCTCTACGGGGTCTGTGTACGGTCTGTGCTGCTGTCAGGCTGTCAGCGCTGCTGTCAGGCCACACTGTGCGGTGCTGTCGGGCTGTCAGGCAGCTCTGTCAGGCTGTCACGTTAGGGCCTGACAGCGACGGGTCACCTCGCCTGTCAGGCTCTGCTGTCAGGCTGTCAGATACGTGCTGTCAGACTGTCAGAGAAAGTGCTGTCAGCGCTGTCAGGCTGTCGGGCACTGTCAGGCGCTGTCCGGGGTTTGCTGTCAGTCTGTCAGACCAGGGCTCAGAGAGAGAGAGCTTTTGTGGTGTTGGTGTACGCAATAACGGGACAGGGTAGTCGTTCTCTCTAGCTCCCCTTCTAGCTCTTAGCATGAGCTGCACCCTGTGTCCGACCCCTTTTGCGCAGCAACACCTTAAACTTTTAGGCCCTCCAAATTCGGGTCGGAGCGTAGCGGAGTGGGCCCCGAGTTTCAAAAAGGGCGACGGACGCTTGCGTCAAAGCCTCCAACAACGCCTCCCCGGCGCAGAGGGGCCCCCGGAGGGATGCTCAACCGCTCCACGCCACGCCGCTTGCGGCGGTCCTCTTCCCAGCTCCGCTGAGCAGTTGTTATTCTTCTTTTGGGCGTTCGCATGTATGCATGAGGCGCCGCCCAACCTTGCCGGAAGGGCTCGCGGTGGGCGACCTGACCGCGCTGCGAGCCTTCCTCTCCGGGCGGCGGACGCGCGGCAGGCTCAACGCGCGGCTCGAGACCGAGAAGCAAGACACGCTGCTCACTTGGGCCGCTCGGCACGGGCAAGCCGAGGCGGTGCGGCTGCTGCTCGAAGGCGGAGCGAGCGTCGGGGCGGCTGATGGGGGCGGCGCTCCCGCTCTTCTTCTCGCGTGCGATAAAGAATGCCTCGAGTGCGCCCGGCTGCTCCTCGAGGCCAATGCGGCGGTCAACCAAGCCTCGGATGACGGCGCCACGCCGCTGTTCATCGCGTGCCAGAAGGGCCACCTCGAGTGCGCCCGGCTGCTTCTCGAGGCCAATGCGGCGGTCAACCAAGCGATGAATGGCGGCTTCACGCCGCTCTACATCGCGTGCCAGAAGGGGCGCCTTGACATCGCCCGACTGCTCCTCGAGGCTGGCGCGGCGATCAACCAAGCCGAGGAGAATGGCGCCACGCCGCTTCTCATCGCGTGTCAGAAGGGCCGCCTCGACATCGTCCGGCTGCTCATCGAGGCTAGCGCGGCGGTCAGCCAAGCCCTCAACGACGGCGCCACGCCCCTGTACATCGCGTGCCAGCAGGGCCACGTCGCGTGCGCCCAGCTGCTCCTCGAGGCCGGCGCGGCGATGAACCAAGCCCCGAACCACGGCACCACGCCGCTGTTCATCGCGTGCCAGAAGGGCCACCGCGAGTGCGCCCAGCTGCTCCTCGAGGCCGGCGCTTCGGTCAACCAAGCCAAGGAGAATGGCACCACGCCGCTGTCCATCGCGTGTCAGCAGGGCCACATCGAGTGCGCCCGGCTGCTTCTCGAGACCGGCGCGGCGGTCAACCAAGCCCGCAACACCGGCGTCACGCCGCTGTCCATGGCGAGCCAGCAGGGCCACCTCGAGATCGCCCGGCTGCTCCTCGAGGCTGGCGCGGCGATCGGCCAAGCCGATGAGGAAGGCGTCACGCCGCTGCTCGCTGCGTGCCACAACGGCCACCTCGAGGTCGCCAAGCTCCTCTCCTCCTACGGCGCCTCCCGCGCCGCTACTCCCTTCGGCACGCCCGAGGAGGCCGCAAACCGCAAAGGCCACGCCGACCTCGCCGCCTGGCTGGTCGCCAGCCGCGGCTGGACGCCGCTCGCGCACCTCGAGAGCCTCACCGCCGCCCGCGCCACCTCCCTGCTGCGCAGCGGCGCAAGCCTGCACGAGGGCGAGCCGACGCCGCTGCAGCGCGCCGCGGGCGGCGAGGGCGAGGCGGCGGCGCCGATCCGGCGGGCGGCGGCGCCGTGGTCGCCGGCAAGCCACTCGCTCTTCCCCGCGGCGGCGCGCGAGCGGGCGGCGCTCCTCGTCCTCTCGCTCTACGAGATCCACGAGCGGCACCATCTCGACTCGGCAGGAAACACGAACGGCATCGCGGCGCGCGACTTTGTCGCGTGCGTGCTGCGCTTCGCGGTCACGCGCGAGACGGAGTAGGGGAGCTGTGGTGAGTGTGGCTTTGCCTCCCCCTCCGACGAACGGTGCTCGGTGGTGGCTAGGACTATGTGCGGATGATTCGGGGCGGCCATGTGGCGGGTCTCTAGGGATCTCTACGCTGAGAATTCTTTTCTGAGATTAGACGGCCGTGCAGAACTGGGCGAGTACGGCTTTAGAATTCTACCATCAAGCCCCTCTCAGCTCTCTCACAGCACTCAGCAGCAGACTCTGTGGCTCGGACTGGCACCTATACTGTATAAAAGAGGCACAGCAGGCGACGGCCCCTATTGCGTATTGGCATATGGGCCGTCGAAGAGGCCGGCGTACTCCTCCGGCCGACCCCCCTCCAAGAACAGGCCCCCCGCCCACACCCAGCACTCCCAGGAGCCAGGTCGAACTCCCAGGGTAGGCCAGCCCTCTTTCGAGGGACCCATTGGGTAGCTCTTCGAGGTCTCGCGGGGCTCTGCTCCAACCTCCAAAAGAGACCTCGATAGTGTGTGCGTGTGCCTCTACTCGCCCGGACAGAATCCTCCGCGTTTTCTTCTTTCCGGCAGACGTGACGTGACGCCCTCCGCCCAACCCTGCTTCTTCCGCTTGCCCAGTGTCGAGCGAGTGGCTTGTGAAATCCTTCCGCTTGACTCCGCATTCATCGAAATCCGTCCCCAAACAGCTATTGGCACCCCTAAGTAAGTCGGGCACCCGTCCACTGCCTGCCCAGCGCGGTCCCGAAGGTCGTGTGTTGCGCATCATACATGTCGAGCGTCACCGACGCCGCTTCTCCTGTCGTCGTCGACGCCGCTCCTGTTGTCGTCGAGGCTGTCCCTATGGCCGCCGACCGGGCGTCTCGTGGCTCCGCCAGCTCTGCCGCAATGTCCGGCGCGCCCTTCGGATCGCAGCGTGGCTCCGGCGGCGCCGACCCGTCCAAGCCTGGCGGTGGTCTGACCACCAGTGGGAGCTCTCGGTTCGACTTCAGCAAAATACAGAACCCTTGCGACTTATTCAAGCAGATGTCAAAGAGGTGCAAGATTATGTGCTCGCTATGCTCATGCTTGTCTTTTGTGCTCGTCGCGTTTGCGTTCTGCTGGGTGTCTATCTGGCCGGGATGCAGCTGCCCGAGATCTGTGTACTCGGTTCTCGAGGCACCAGCAGATCCCAACCGCTACACTGGCGGAGGCAGTTACACTGGCGGAAGCACACAGCGTGACGAGTGCCATTGCGAGGGCAGCATCTTCACCTGCAAGTGGGACTGTAACGGCGAATGTTTTGCCTGGGGCGAGAGCCGCGAATGTGAGTATGGATCGGGGTCGTGACCACTGCAACGATGCGATCCATAATTGATCTTACCACTTCCCTCCTCGTTCAACCAAGAGATGGACCAGGGGCGACATCGGGCGGGAATGAGCAGGTCCCCGCTCTGCGGTCTTCGTCCGCAGGGGTCTTAGGGAGCATGCGTGGCGAGGATCTTGGGAGGTGTCTATAATGAGGATTGATGTCCGGGATGCTAGGGTTTGTCTGCGGAGGTTCTGTCTTAGCACACATAGTGAGTCACTTTGCATCTGTGGCGGTTCTCGCCTCCTGTGCCCAGGTGCGACTGTGTGTGTGCGGGAGTTGATTGTCGGGAGGGAGCGGCAGGCTGCTCACCCACGTGCACCGGGCCTTGCACTTTGAATGCCGTGGGGCTCCTGCCCGTGTCCAGGTGTGGAGATGCGAGGGGCGTGGTATGCGAGGGTCGCCCCCCCTTTTGCCCCACCCACTCTCTCTTTGTGTGTGTGGAGAATTTTACCTTCCCTTACCTTACCTTGTGAGGATTGAAGTGTACATCGGGGAATATCATGCGGGGGTGGGCGGGAGAGCGGACTCGTACCCACTCACCCCTCGAGCACCCCCCACCCAACACCATGCATCCATGCTGACACTCTTGGTGTCGCGAGGGGAGAGCGCCTCTTCCCCGTGCGCCCGCCTCGGCCATAGAACCACCTCGGTTAGCGAGGCGGTCAGCGCTGCCAAAATATCCGCGCCGCCCTGGCGCTCAGGCCTGTGGCACGACCTTGGCGGACTTGCCCTCGTGGCCCTGCATGAGTGCCACTTTGCCATAGTCCATCTGATCGCTGCCGCGGTAGTCGGCCGGCGGCTTGACGAGCTGCGGATCGTACTTGAGAACCCCCTTCTTGAAGAGCATCGACCCGTGCTCGGGGAACGAGATGAAGAACATCAGCATCGTGATGCCGATGATCATGCCGCCAAGGTTGACCACGCCCACGTCCGTCCGGAAGGCACCCTTGAAGAAGATGTTGGTCGCAATGACGGAGCCGAGGTTGCCTCCAGCGCCCACCATGCCGGAAACGATGCCGAGCGCGGGGCGGGAGACGTAGGGCACGATGCCAAAGTGGAGGCCCTCCGCCATCTGCACAAAGACGGAGAAGATAATCACAATGATGACGGCGACGGAGAAGAGGTTGGCGTGGGAGATACACTCGTTGGGCAGCCCGGTGTCCGCGTTCGACGTGCCGATGGTCGTGTTGACGCCATCGATGAGCATGGTGCCGTAAGGCGGGTCCTGCACCAGGATGAGCGTGTCCTGCGTCTGGAGGCAGGATTTCAGCTCCGCAGTTGCCTTGATCTGCTTCGAGCCGCAAGGCAGCACGGTCTCGCTCGAGACGCACCCGTTGCCGTTGAGCGGCGTCCACCCGTACGGCGCGCCGATCGCCACTCGCCACGACTCTGCTGGTAGGTTAACAAAGGCGGGGACTTGTGTCATGGTGGTCGGGTAGGGCGCGTCGAGGCTGGTGGTGAGCGAGCCCAGCACGAGGCACATGATGCCCTCGCACGTCTGGATAATCCAGCAGGACCAGAGGCGGCCGCGCATGCCCCAGCGCGTGTTGCAGTAGTCCGAGAGAAGGCCGCCGAGCGAGCGCGCGAAGAGGTTCATCAGGCCGAACATGGAGGCGGCGATACCGGCGAGCTGCGGCGTCACGCCCTGGTACTTTGCGAAGAAGCCGTTGGCCACGTTGTTCATCGTGAGCTCGACACCAAAGCAGAAGCCGTAGGTGATTGTCAGGATCCAGGCGTTGACGTTGGTGATCCCAGTGACGACGACCACCTTTGAGTCGGTCTTCTGCTTCGCGCCCGAGCTCTCGAGCTCCCTGTAGTTGCCGTCGGGCAGGTCGCGGCCAGTAAAGACAAAGGCGGCGCCAAGCACAGCCTCAGGAGGTACCAAACCGCGCGAATTCTGCACGCCTCGCTGCACCGCTGGCTTGACTGAATCAGGCAGCAGCAGGCTGCTGCTGTTGCCACAGCAGCAGTCTGCTGCGGCCCCAATACGCAAGTTAATGACCAGCATTGCTGCCGGGGGCATTCTAGCCGCCACAGCCGGTGTGCGGCTGTGCACTGCCACCTGCCCGCGGCTACGCACAATGTGCGCTCGCATTGGATGAGCCCTGCTGATGGACCTGCGTCGCCTAGCTGCACGAGAGCAATGCCGCAGGCGGCGGCCGTGGCATACACTGCGAGCACACTTGGTGCAGCTGCGAGGTGCAGCAAGAGCACGTCGTTCCTGCCTCTGATGCCACTCTCGCGGCTTGCAGCGCGTCACTCGCGCATGCTCTCCAGGAGCTATGGCGGGCGCGTGTGTGGGGCTGTAGCCTGTGTTTGGCCGGTTCTGACCCGTTTACTATATCAGTACCATGCCTGGGCCACAAGAAGAATCGCACACGGGGAGCGGCTCAGGGACCCAGTAAGCCGCGGAATCGCCAAATGTGTAATGTCACAACCCGGCGCACCCAGGGCTGGAGGTGGAGCCTGGACCTAGTCACACACACACTCGTACGTGCTCTACACGATCCTCGATCGTAGTTCGTACAAATTAGAGAGAGAAAAGTACGTACGTACAAATTGCGCATTGCGGGTGACCGATAATCCTGCTTACTGGTGAGCTGAGGTTCTGTGTCTCTAGTCTCGGAGGGGGGCTTGAAGCTAAGAATATTTTATTCTACACGTACAAATGCGGGTGACCGCAGACAACTCACCCGCAACAATGGGGCAATAACTCAACCGCGACCGCGCACACAGCGCGAGAGATGGCATGGACGTACAAACTACAGCAAGCGTGCTGCGGGGCGCGGCCAATACATGCGACTACCTGCTCAAGCCCTCTCTTCGTCGCTCCTCCTCCTCCCTCCTCCGGGTCCCGAGCTGCCCTACATGAAGACGGCCGCCTGCCGCGCAGTGAGCCATCACTCATGAACGCGAGGTATGGGCTCACTGCCCGGCGGCCGCCTCTGCTGCCGAGGGTGTCTACAGCCGGAACCGGCCCCCGCGCGGGGTACACGCACACGCATTCATTAACTACCGACGAATGCATCAACTTGCACCTGGCGCGCGGGGTACACGCGGAACGCGCCCGCGGCCGCCGCGCTGCCGTCAGGCAGCAAGTAGCGCGACGAGAAGAGCAGCCGCGGCGGCTGGCCGGGGCACTGTACCATCGAGATAGCCGTGTCGACGGCAGACGCTCGCATCGCCACGCCGCCGCCCCCGCCGCCGACGCCGCCGCCGACGCCAGCGGGGGCGGGCAGCAGGATGCGGTGGGTCGCGCGCAGCGTCGACTGGCTCACGTCCTCGAGCCCGGCGGCGGCGGCGACCAGCGCCTGCGCAGCCGGGACGAGCTGAGATGAGATGCGGCCGAAGTGCCGCCGAGAGATGGCCGAGGTGCCAGGGAGAGATGGCCGAGAGATGGCCGAGGGATGGCCGAGGGATGGCCGGGAGATCGCCTGCACGGTCTGCACAAAGGCCACTTGCTCGTCTGGGTGCAGGATGCGGAGCAGCGATCCTCCGACCAGCTGCTGCCTAGGAAAGGTCGAGGAAAGGTCCGAGACTGGTCCGGGACGCGGTGGGCCTCCGACCGGCTGCTGCCGCGAGTAGCCAAACGGGGCTGCAGTCAGCGCCGCCTCGACGGTAAAGTCGAGCCCGACCAGCAGAACCGTGCACCTACGGTGCTGAAGACGCCAACCTCGGGAAGGGGGTGTTGTGCGGAGCATTCAGAGCACCGCGTGAAGACGAGGGGCACGAGTACGGCGGACTCCGTGTCCTCTCGAGCGCCGGTTGGAAGAGACCGGAGTACGCCTTCCGCTTCTAGCACCGTGCACCCCGTCGCCTCGATTAGCCGCACCGCCCCCGAGTCGAGCCCGAAGCGAGCGTCGAGCATGCCGCCGCCGCCGCCGCCGCCGAGCATGCCGACGGCCGCGTGCGGCACCATCGCCGCCAGCGCGGGGGCGGCGGCAGGCGGCGCGACGCAACCGCCGGGGTGCGCCGCCTCTGAGTAGCCCGCCGCGCAGTCAACGTGCGGCGCGACCGCCGGCGGCGCGGGCGCGGGCGGCGCCGGAGCGCCGCCGCCGCCGCCGCCGCCGCTGCTGCTTCGTCGGACGAGCGTGGCGGCGCGCTTGTGCTCGGCGAGCCGCACGTCGCCGGCGCGCGCGTCGGGGCGCTCGCCTATGGGAAGGGTCCGGGAAGGGTCCGGGAAGGGTCCGAGAAGGGTCCGACGTGTGCTTGAGCACGACGCGATCTAGGGAGCATCTCTTG
>NW_005199770.1:1627155-1636026 GCF_000372725.1 Emiliania huxleyi CCMP1516
TGGAGGGTCTTTTGTCTGCTCTGCCTGCAGGCCCTGCGGGCCCTGGGCAGCCACGGTGATGACGAGGTGGAAGGGGCGGTTGCCGCAGTTGAAGGAGGTGTGCAGCAGCTGCAGCGAGGAGAAGGTCGCCTGTCGAGCAGCGGGGAGATGTGGGGAGATGCGGGGAGATGTGGGGAGGTGTGGGGAGATGTGGGGAGGTGTGGGGAGGTGTGGGGAGGTGTGGGGAGGTGCGGGGAGGTGTGGGGAGGTGCGGGGAGGTGTGGGGAGGTGCGGAGAGGTGCGGGGAGGTGCGGGGAGGTGCGGAGAGAAAGCCCCTCGAAGTCGACCTCCGGCCTCGGCGTCCTCTCGGCCAATCTCAAGCGATCTCGCGCCTCGAGCTCAACGCCGGACATGTGGAGCCGCTGCGAGCACTCGCCGTGCAGCCCCTGGTCCCCGAGCTCCGCCGCGCCTAGAAGGTTCCTAGAAGGTTCCTAGAAGGTTCCTAGAAGAGACAGCCCCTGGTCTCCAAGCTCCGCCGCGCCTACGTGAGTCTCCTTCCTGCTGGCTGTGCAAGCCACTACGTCGCCGAGGGGGCTACATCTCGGCTATATCTCGGCTACCTCTCGGTGGGTACCGCACGAGGGGGCTATATCTCGGCTATATCTCGGCTATATCTCGGCTATATCTCGG
Source organism: Emiliania huxleyi CCMP1516 (assembly GCF_000372725.1). Taxonomy (NCBI): domain Eukaryota; phylum Haptophyta; order Isochrysidales; family Noelaerhabdaceae; genus Emiliania; species Emiliania huxleyi. The sequence continues at coordinate 1,627,825 of NW_005199770.1, forward strand.
CTATATCTCGGCTACCTCTCGGCTACCTCTCGGCTATCTCTCGGCTATCTCTCGGCCACCTCTCGGCCATCTCTCGGCCATCTCTCGGCCATCTCTCGGCCATCTCTCGGCTACCTCTCGCCCGGCCGGAGGGTCCCGCACGAGATGAGAGCGACGAGCGAGACGCCGCACGCCGAGAGGGCGGGGTGGCCGGCGGGAGGCGGAGGCTCGGTGACGAGGACGGTGATGCGCGGCAGGCACCTGTTGAGGGACGAATGGAGCTGTTTTAGGACTCGTCGGTGAGTCATGGCGAGGCGGTGATCTCGCGGCGGCACCACTTCTTGTGCCACATCCAGCGCGATCGCTCGGCCCAGTAGAGCAGCGGCGAGTGCAGCCGGACTGCAACTGCGTACCCAGACACCGACGCGATCCCCGCCGGGCCTGGCACGATAGGCACGCCTGCAGTTGGGTTAGGGTTAGGGTTAGGGCCCATCTCGTCCCATCTCGTCTCATCTCTCTCGGCAGAGTAGCGACGCCGTTACAGTCGGCTGAGATAGGGCAGCGGCAGGCTGACCACACGAGGGGAGGCTCGGTGGTGCCCTCGTCGCTGCTCGGCCCCGCCGCCGCGAAGGTCGCCCGGGCGAGGTGCGCCGCGCTGCCCTCCACTCGGCTCGGCCCTCCGACAGGCGCGTGGAGGTGCGCAGGGACATGCGCCGCCGGGTGCATCGCGATGGCGCAGGTGCCGGGCCCCATTTGGCCCGCCGCGAGCGGCAGCGCGTCCGTCACCATCGCCTCCGGCTGCCCAGCGGCGACGGGATGAATGAGCGCCGTGTCGGGCGGCAGACTCCACTCTGCCTCTGCGCCCGGCAGCAGCGCTGGCTGGAGCGAGGCCGCCGAGGGCGCGAGCTCCAGCTCATCCTCTGTCAGCTGCGACACCAGCTCGTCGATGTTGAGGCCCTGAATCCGCGGGCTTGTGGGCTGTGTGTGCGAGAACCCTTCGGGTGGCTGGGCGTGAGGAGATGTCGCACAGCGAGCGATCGGGCGCCGCTTCTCGTTCCAGGCCGCGAACGAGCGTGGCATCGCGGGCAGGCTCTACCGGCGCGAACCGCCGCCAGCGCCCCAGTCGGTCACAGCCGACCAACCACGCGCCGGAGGTCACCCTATCCACACCTTCAAAAAAGAAATATCCAGTGCGGCCACTTTAGCCCCCTCCTCACTTTAGCCCCCCCCCCCCCCCCCTGATGCAACAGGTCCTCCCTCGCCAGACGCGCCGCCACCCGTTCGCCTCCTCGACCTCCCCACGGCGCTACTCCTCCTTGAGCGCTCGCGCTTGAGCGCTCGCAGGTGAATTCTTTTTTTGCTTGGGGCGGCCAGCATGACGGGGTAGGTAGGGTAGGTCTGGGCCCTCCCGTCGGGTTTTCCCCTTTCACAGCTATTTTTTCCGGCGAAATCACGATGTCAACCCCTGCAGGTCAACCCTCCCCAAGTGGGTGATCTGGTGCTTGTATGGCCTTGAGAGTGGCCTGCCATGCCACAGGAAGGACTGTGGTTGCAGCAGGTGTATTCTTTTTTTGCTTGGGCGGACCTGATGCCGGGGTAGGTAGGGTAGGTCTGGGCCCTCCCGTCGGGATTTCCCCTCTCTTCAAGCTGGAATTTTCAAAAAAGAAATTTTCCGCGGAAATCACGATGTCAACCCTCCCCAAATGGGTGATCTGATGCTTGTAGGGCTTGAGAGTGGCCTGCCATGTCACAAGAAGGACTGTGGTTGCACAGGAGAGTACCACCAACCATCACTCTAGTTGGTATAGTACCCCAGCTTCACCCATCGAGTGATTTCTTTTTTAGTTTCCCATAAGTAAGGTAGGTAGGTAGGTAGGGGCACCGCAGGGGCCGGCCAGGTTTTTGCAGAATTTCAGCATCAGGTCCGCCCAAGCAAAAAAAGAATACACCTGGTTGCAGGAGAGTACCCCACCAGGCTCAGAGGATGACCCCGGGTAAGCGTTCCCGTGCCTCGACAATTGCCGCTGGTAGGCGCGCCGCGCCAAGCCATGGCGGGCGCGCCGCGGCCGCGCGCAACCTTCGTCACAATGCCAACCGCGCGCGGCCGTCGACCGGCAAGCACACGCCTCGACTCGGACACAGTGTTCCGAGGGCAAGGGAGAGGGGCTGGCTCCTAGCCCGAGAGGGGAGCTTCCGAGACCCGCTCCAAGACCACGCACGCATCATCCCGCGGCCTCGCGGTCGGCGGGATTGCAACCAGTCTTCGCGTGCCGCCTGTCGTTCGATTCGGGCGCCTTGGGCGTCGGGGTGGCGAGCAGGGGACGCGGCTCTGAGCGCCCAGCGACGCGTGCCGGATGGAGTCCGGCCGCGGGTGACTAGGGAAGTTCGCTCAGGATGTGAGAGAGAGAGAGAGATTTTTAAAGACCAACAAGAAATCACGACTCTCACAGTGATTTGGGCTCGGCAGCTTGTTAGCCCTCAGCCGAAGCTGGGGCCGGTCCCGTAGCCGAGAGAGCCCGCGCCGATGAGTTCGACGCGGTCGGGGGGGCCTTCTCTCTCTTCAGGATGTGTGGCAGTCAGTTTGGCTGAGTGTCTTGTCTTGTGGTTCTGTGTGTCGCTCCTGTGTGACCGTCATCGCTCGTCTAGCGTCCACCCATACCGCGTTGCCGTTGGTGTCCCAGTCGTTGGTCGGAAGACTGTGTTTCGCCTTCCCATCAATCAATCAATCACCTTCACCCCCAGTGATTTCTTTTTTAGTTTCCCATAAGTAGGGTAGGTAGGTAGGTAGGTAGGTAGGTAGGGGCAGGGGCCGGTCAGGTTTTTCCAGAATTTCATCATGCTGGCAAATTCAGCAAAAAAAGAATACACCTGGGGCAACGCCCCGGCCGCCAAGCTGCCCGGCCAAGCTGCGCCGCGGCATGGACTACGTGCGCGACGGCTACGACCTTCTCGCGGCGCAGTGCCGCGAGCACGTCCCGGCCGCCAGCGTCCCGGATGAGGTCACCTTTTGCGATGCCCACTACCGCGGCGACGCGCCACGACCGGTTCCGTGGCGGGCGGCGCTCGACGAGATATTTTCGGACGCGCTCGCGGCACGCCCCCTGCTGGGCGTCGCGACCGCCGGCTGGGTGGTTCAGGGCGCGCGCGACGGCGTCGGCTTTGAGTACGACGGCGAGTCCGGTGCCCGGAACCGCCGATTCCGGCTCACGGCGCACCTCGAGTGCGGCCCGGACGCGCTCCTCTCCACGCTCCTCGAGCCGGAGCTGATCGGGAAGCTCGACCCCACCACCCTCTGCCTCCGCACGCTCGCGGTGTTGGAGGACGGGAGAGACGCCGGCGCCGCGCTCTGCCACACGGTGGCCAAGACGGGCTTCCCGTTTCGGCACCGCGACTTTGTCGACGTCACCGCGTGGAAGCGGCTGCCCGACGGCACGGTGCTTCAAGCGGCTCGGTCCTGCCCGACCGCCGCCGCCTCGCTCGCGCCCACGGCCGTCCGCGGCGTCGTCGAGGAGTGGGCGTATGTCCTCGCGCCTGCCGCCGGCGGCGGCACCGACCTCACCCTCGTCAGCCAGACCGACCTCGCCGGCTACATGCCGACTGCGGTCACGAACCGGCGCGCGGCCGTCAGCAGCCAGCACAGCGCACAGTCACGGCTGCCGCCACACACTCTCACCCGTCTCCTCGCCGCAGGATGGTTGGCCCCGTGCTGGCGGACTACGTTCGGGCGCTCGAGAGGGTGACGATAGCTCGCGTGCAATAAAAAGAAAAATATCTGCGATGGCGGTACCTCTGCGCGGTAGTCATAGCTCAAACAATAAAAAACGTTGTTGAGCCAGGACTGAACAACAACATACTCGTGTTCTGGATGGATTGAAAAACATTCGAACAAAGAAGAGGCGACGGGAGGAACCGGCAGAGGATGCAGTGACGTGACACACACACACACACACACACACACACACACACACACACACACACACACACACACACACACACACACACACACACACACACACACACACACACACACACACACACACACACACACACACACACACACACACACACACACACACCGCTCACCCACGCGCACCGGGACGCCTTGCACTTTAAATGCCGTGGGGCTCCTGTCGTTAGACGTGGAGACGCGAGGGTCGCCCCCCCGTGCCCCACCACCTCGTGTGTGTGGAGAAGTCTACCTTACCTTACCTTACTCGTTCTGTCGCCGTCCCAAACTGTCCACTCCCCTTTCTCCTTGGTAATGCATCTTGGAGCACTTGGAGTGCAGTTGGCAACCCAGGGCCGGGTGGGAGCTAAGGAGCGCACAGCGGGCCGGATGATCGCTGATCCCTGATCGGCATCGGGCTAGAGGGAAAATAACGATCTGTGATAAGGATATTGTGGGTCTCATGTGCGGCCTCTGAGTCACGTGCGAGTGACCCCCACGGCCGGTGGGTGGATAGTGGCCAGAGTAAGGAGCGGGCCCAACACACACAGCTATCTAGCCGAGTGTGCTGGCGTCCAGGTCCCAGCGGGTTTTCACGTAACAAGTACACACAGCTTACGCTTGCGCGGTCATTCCCGGGAATGAATTCCACGATCGCGGGCTTGCGACCGACCCTAGTCGCACGTCCACCGCCCTTTGCCCATGTCTGCGGCTCCTTCACTCATCCATTCATTTATTCATCCATCAATCTATCCACCCGGCAAGAGGCCATCGTTGGCCAAGAAGCCTTCGTCGGCCAACGCAACGCCTAAGGCCGAGGCGCCTAAGCTGCAGAAGCCCAGGAGCGACGGCTACGTCAAGCCCGCCGCGGCCGCAGCAGATGCCGCAGAAGCAAAGGCCGCCAAGGCCGCCAACAAGGCAGCCAAGCGTGAGAAGCAGCTGGAGGACGTGTCCGACTCTCCACACCGAGAGCAGGCGTGGACGCGCCGCGAGGCAGCACGCAGCACCCCCGCCGCACAGCCCCCCACCTCTACGCCCCGCAGTTGGAGGCGCTGTTCGAGACGCTTGATTTGAACCAGTCTGGCTCCCTCTCGCTCGATGAGTTCCAGCAGTTTCTGGAGTCGATTCAGTGCAAGCACACGCGCAAGCAGGTGAGGGCGGCCTTGAAGCAAGCAAAGGCTCGTCGTGGGCTTAGTAGGGCAGCGGAGGTGGCCCTGACGGCGGCGATGAAGCCGCCCCGCGAGCTCAAGGAGGTGGTGGAGGGGCACACCCCTCATCACGAGGTCGTGGTTGACCCCGCCGCCATGGAGCGGGCGCTGCTGAAGCTGCTCAGCGAGGCAGAGTTCGAGGAGCTACTGAAGAGCGACATGTGCAAGGCGGGCGGTGTGGAGCGGGCCGGCTTTGGGGCGGCGATCAGGATGGCGAGGAATGGCCAGAAGCCCAAGAAGGTGCCGCCGCTTCCGCAGGGCAAGCAGCATCTCGACGTCGGCAAGCGCGACAATATGTTGCTGCTGCTGGTGGACATTATGGACCCCGAGGTGACGAGGGGAGGACCTCGAGGGTCGCGGGAGCGAGTCCCGTGTCCCTTCCACCCCCAATGCCCGATGCCCCGCTGTCGCAGGGCAACGATGCGATGGGCATCTCCGCATTCAGCCTGCTGTACCTGCCGCCGCTAGATGGTGGCGCCAGGATGGCGGTGCGGCCCAGCAGAGGCCCGGCCATGGCCCTCGTCGCGATGCCCGACCACCTCCCCGCGGACGCCCCGGTGCACAGGCGCACTTCGCGGAGATCACTGACGGCGATCGCGAGACCTTCACCAAGGTCGAGTTCATGCGGTTCGCGCTCAGGGAGCTGAAGGTGTTCTCGGACGCCGAGTTTTACCACCTCGTCACGCAGATCCGGCAGCGGCCAGCGCAGCGGCCCTGGGTGGCCCGCGGCTCTCCCCTTGACCTGCGGTGCTCGGCTCGAGTAGGCACCTCGCCGAGAAGCAGAGGAAGGAGCGGAAAAAGTCGCTGGAGCAGTTCGCCACTTTGGAGGAGATTCGCTGCGGGGAACCTGCTCAGACGGAAAAGATGAGGGAGGATATGGCCACGATCGACGCGCTCGTCCGCGCGCAGCTGTGCCTGCTGCGCGGTTGGAAGGTGGACGAGGAGGGCGCAAAGGCGATGGAGGTGCGCGCGCGCAGCACGCGGAGCCGCGGCGGCGGCGGCAGCGCGCTGGCCTCTCCCGATATCACGCGCGGCCTTGTGTGCAGGAGCACGCCGAGGCGCTGGGGAGAGACATCGATTGTTTTGCGTATCAAGCTTATGGAGGCGCCCTGCCGACGATGGAAGCCGCAGAGGTCCGCGCGCTAGTTAGTGGCTGTTGATGTAACCGGAAGGGGGGGGCTTGGGGGCGTGCGTGAAGCGGGCGAGAGCGCGCGCTCAGCCCCGCTCCGTGCCCCCCTCGCGAACGGCAGAGGGCGCTCGCAAAGGCAAACGTGCTCATGGCGGAGGCGCTCGCGATGAAGGCGGTGGCGGAGGGGGAGGAGGGGGAGAAGGAGGGAGGGGGCGCGTCGTTGCGTCGCGCGGGCGAAGAGCTTCATCCTACCACTACCCGCGGCTCACTGGCGTGGCAGTGACATGCTTCTGCCCCGCTTACCCCCGCCATCGCGACGTGCCCCCTCCCGGCACAACGCCCAACCACGCCAGGGCCCTGTCGAGATCGCCGTCGCCGCGACAACGAGGCCTCGGGTGATCTCCGGTGATCTCGGGTGATCTCGGGTGCGATCTCGGTCGGGCGGGCGGGCGGCGTCGATCTTTGAGGGAGTTCCTCAAGACGACGCACTAGTCACCACATCGCGTCCGCCGGCAGCGAACCCTGCAGTGCAACTGCGAATAGCATACCAGGCGCGTCTCGGGTTAGTTAGTTGAGAGAGATTTTCAATACCAAACAACTCTAACACTCACACGTCATTTGGGGCCTGGAGCCCTGTTCACGCGCGCGCGAGACGTGCAGACAAGGAAGTGATGTGTGAGGCTAGAGCAGTTTGCTCCACCTCTAGCAATCTCACCGGCCTGCGAGGCACGGACGAGACCGTGTGTGGGGTCTAAGTGAGGTGTCTATGGACGCGCTCCTCATGGGCTAGCCGCCTACGGCTAGCCCTTCTCGCACTCACAGGCGATGACAGTCCAATGTATGAGCGTATGCAAGTTGAGGCGCGTGGGCTAAATCTAGGCCGCACGTCGTGGCACTATGACGAAGTAGACGTGCGGCCGCAGCGCGCCCGCCGCAGGCTCGGCGGTGTGCGCGTGTTAGCGAGAAAGTTGCGGGTAGAGCCATGCCCGACTTTTCGAAGGTGAGGCCTCTGCGACGAGTGCCAGCCGCGCTGCGGAGCCACGCCCTTCGAGCCGCGTCCCGTCAGCACTGTCCCCGAGTGGTCCCGCCTCAGCGGCACACACTCTCGACCAGGACAGTCCCGCCAACGGAAACGTGTCGCGCGCCGGCGAGTCTGGCGCCGTAAAGAAGAATTCGCAGTGCCCGAATCGCCTCTCTCCAGCTGTGCCACAGCTTTGTGCTGCTGTCATGGGTGACCTATGGCGCTCTAAGAAGATGTCGCTGGTCCAGCTGGTGGTGCAGAACGGCGCAGCGCACGCCGTCGTCTCCAAGCTCGGCGAGCTCGGCATGATGCAGCTCCGCGACGTGCGTGCGGCTCTCGCGCGCGCTCCCGTACACAGCTCACAAAGAGGCCACTGCATCTGCGTCGCCTGATCGCGAGCATGTCCCTCCCCCCTCCCCGCACAGCTCAACGCGGGCCAGTCCTTCTTCAAGCGCAGCTTCGTCGACGAGGCGAGCGCCAGCCCCGCCACGCCGCCGTGCCGCTTTCCCACGCGCTTCACGTCCACGCCCTGCGGCTGACGCGCGCGCAGGTGCGCGAGTGCGACGACCTGCAGAGGATCCTGCGCTCCGTAGAGGAGCAGCTCGTCGAGGCGGGCATCGCCCCCTCCTCCTCCGGCGCGAACGACCCCTCCCTCCCGTCCCTCGACACGGTCGACGCCAAGCTCCGCGCGGCCGAGGTTGAGGTGGAGACGCTCAAGGCGTCGCAGGCGCGGCTTGGAGGGTGGGGGGGGGGGGGGGGGTTCAAGGGGGAACAAAGGGGCCCTGGCCCTGTCGCCCCCGCCCCGTGAGTCCCCCCCGCGAGCATGTTTTCCTTGGCCTGTGTCCTCCGCCCACCGGCCACCGGCCACCGCCCCTTAAGGAAAAGTGTGGACTTTGCACGCCAGAAAGGCGCAACCTTT
>NW_005199770.1:1636126-1637368 GCF_000372725.1 Emiliania huxleyi CCMP1516
CTCTTCGAGCGCAACAACAATGCCCTCGACGAGCAGTCCATTGTGGTCGAGATGGGCAAAAAGGCGCGCGTTTCCGAGAGCACCCCCCCCCCCCCCCCTGCCCTGCCCGACACCTTTCTTCTGATGATGATTTTCCAACACTTCCATGGCCTCCGAGTAACCGTGAGTGTCATTTTGGACGATCTGAGCAGTGCCCAACCCCCTCCCCCCTCCCCCCCCTCCCACCCCTCTCCCCCTCTCCCCAACCTCCCCCCCCCCCTCCCCCTCTGACCCCCCGCGGCCTCCTTTTGCCGTTGCAGTTTTACAAGACCGGCGCCGCCCCCGCCCTGTCCGAGTCGGACATGGCCACCTCCCTCCTCTCCCTCACCGAGTTCGGCGGCCAGGCCTCCTCCATGCTCTCCGTGCTCGCCGGCGTCATCAAGACCGAGTCCGTCGCCGCGCTCGAGCGCGTCGTCTTCCGCGCCACGCGCGGCAACGCCGTCTTCCAGCAAAAGACGGTCAAGACGAAGCTGCTCGACACGTCGGGCAAGGTGTTGCTCGCCACGCGCACTGGGCCGTGCACGTGTCCTGCCGTGCCAGCTCCCGCCCGCGTCTGGGGGTGTGGGGAGACGCGAGGGCCCTCGCACTGGCCCTTGCCCTGGCCCTTGCCCCACACCTGCTCTACGTGTGTGTGTGCGTGTGTGTGCGTGTGTGTGTGTGTGTGTGTGTGTGTGTGTGTGTGTGTGTGTGGAGAAGTGTCCCTGACCTGACCTCCCACCCCCTCAGGTGCCGGAGCTCGTGCAGAAGACATTCTTCATGGTCTTCTTCTCGGGCGCGGTCCTCGGCGACAAGGTCTCCAAGATCGCAACCTACTTCGGCGCCACCCTCTACAAGTACCCCTCCACCGCGCTCGACCACGCCGCGATGACGTATGAGGTGCACAAGCGGAAGGCGGAGTCGGCTCAGGTGCTCGAGAGTAGTGCACGGCCGCCGCCCTCTCCCGCGGCCGTGAACCGCTCCTCCACAATCCACCACCACACATGAGCCACTCACAGGTGCTCGAGCAGTCAACGGCGATCCTTCGCGGCGCCCTCACCTCGCTCGCAGCAGCGTACGGCCCGTGGGCGAGACATGTCCATGACATGTCCGAGACATGTCCCCAGGCGCCCTCACCTCGCTCGCCGCAGCGTACGGCCCGTGGTCGTACGTCGTCGCGCGCGAGAAGATGGCGCGCAACGCATCCCCCTCTCCCCCCCCCCCCCC
>NW_005199770.1:1637468-1648265 GCF_000372725.1 Emiliania huxleyi CCMP1516
CTATTGCGGTGAGGACATAAAATCCCACTCCCCTGTGGCGGTCCTCGCCCTGGTGCTCCTTTTCCCCCCCCCCCCTCTCTCGCCGTCCCCCCCCTCCAAGAGTAAGAGGCTCACTCCACCCCCCTCACGAGCGCCCAGGTGTACGACGCCCTCAACAAGTGCGAGTTCGACCTTAAGCGCGCCGTCTTCATCGCCGAGGGATGGGTGGCGACGGATGAGTACGAGGCGCTGGTCACCTCCCTCCAGTCCGCCGCCGTGGCGCAGGGGCTCGACACGCGCCCCATCATCAATCTCATCCAGTCCAAGCTCACGCCTCCGACGTACGTCCCGACCAACGCCTTCACCAGCGGCTTCCAGGCGCTCGTCAGCACCCACGCGGCACGAGCAGCTGCTGTGAACGGCGTCTCTTCACACCTCTGGCGCTGCGAACAGGCGCTCGTCAACACCTACGGCACGCCGCGGTACCGCGAGGTGAACCCGGGCGCCTTTTGCTGCATCCTCTTCCCGTACCTCTTCGGCATCATGTTCGGCGACTTCGGGCACGGCCTGCTCTTCGCCGGCTTCGGCTACTGGCTCATCTCCAAGGAGAAGGAGTGGGAGGGCAAGGACCTGGGCGACATGCTCGAGATGGTCTATGGAGGCAGGTGTACACGCTCACACGCACACGCCCACCCACGCGCACCGGGCCTTGCACTTTGAATGCCGCGCGGCTCCTGTCGTCTAGACGTGGAGTCGCGAGGGACCAGCCTGGCCCTTGCCCCACCACCTCGTGTGTGTGGAGAAGTCTACCTTACCGTCCCTTCCCTTACCTTAGGTACATCTGCTTCCTGAACGGCCTCTTCGGCGCCTTCGTCGGCCTTCTCTACAACGAGGCGTTCGCCTTCCCGATGGGCTTCTTCGGCACGTCTCGCTGGGAGGGCTTCGAGGAGGAGGGGCTCTCGGGCATGACGTGCGAGCACCTCGAGCGGTGCGAGATATGGGGAGATATGGGGAGATATGGGGAGATATGGGGAGATATGGGGAGATATGGGGAGGGGCTCTCGGGCATGACGTGCGAGCACCTCGAGCGGTGCGGCCGAGCAGCGCGGGCACACCTCTACGCATGGCGAGTGAGAGAGTCGACGAGCGACCACTCGCCGACAGGTGCGAGCTCAGCGGGCCAATCTACCCGGTCGGCATCGACCCGATCTGGCACGTGACGGAGAACAAGATCACCTTCTTCAACTCGCTCAAGATGAAGATCTCGATCGTGGTCGGCGTGCTGCAGGTCTGCTCACCCACACGCGCACCGGGCCTTGCACTTTGAATGCCATGCCAGCTCCTGCCCGCGTGTCCGGGCGCGGAGATGCGAGGGTCGCCCCCCCTTGCCCCACTTTGACACCTTACCTGCTGCAGATGTCGCTTGGCATCTACCTCTCGCTGCTCAACCACCTCGAGTACAAGGACGTCAAGAAGGTCCTCTTCCAGTTCATCCCCGAGGTGACCTTCTTCGGCGGCATCTTCGGCTACCTCGTCCTCACCATCTTCATGAAGTGGTCCACGGACTGGTCCTGCCCCCTCGACCACGCCGCCGCGGAGGCCGGCCTGCCCGCCGCCGAAGGGGGCATCTGCCAGCCGGCGCCGTCGCTCCTCACGCTCCTCATCAACATGTTCATGTCGCCCACCGCCGACATCACCGTCCCGCTCTACGGCATCGAGTGCTTCGGCGGGGCCGGCAACCCCGACTGCGCCGGCGTGGCGGAGGCGGGGTACTGCGTCTACCCCGCCCTCGCCGCCGCCTGCCCGGTGTCGTGCGGCGCGCCCGTCGCGGCGGGTGACTTTGTCGACCTGCTGCGCGCGGCGACGGTCGACGAGCACACGGGCGCGACGCTGTCGGGCGGAGGACACGGTCTTCACTTGACTGGTGCTTGGTGACCCCTCGTGCTCCTGCTCACAGGCGCGGTGCTGTCGAGCGAGTACAAGATCTGCATCTCGCCGCTGCAGTCCTACATCCAGCTCAAGCTCCTCCTCGCCGCCTTCGTCGCGGTGCCGACCTCTGCTGCTCGCGATCCCCCGCTCGTCTCCACCATTGACTGGTGTGTGTGCGCTCACCTGCTCTGTCAGGTGCCGATCCTGCTGCTGGCGATCCCGCTCATCGAGATCTACCAGCACTCTGGCAACAAGTACGAGACACGCCTCGACCCAGACGAGCACGAGGCGGAGGAGCCTTCTCGGCACCTTCCCGGCACCTCCCTGCAGGTACGACAACCTCGACGAGGACGACCACGAGGCCGAGGACGACGGCCACGCCTTCTCTGCCGGCGACGCCTTCATTCACCAGGGTGTGTGTGCACCTCGCGGCCGAGTCGCGTCGCACACAACACACACTGACTTGGGGCTCACTCCGGCCGCCCCTCGGCCCTCTAGGCATCCACACGATCGAGTTTGTGCTCGGCGGCATCTCCAACACGGCGCCGTGCCACCCGCCAGACATCCCCACTCATGACTCATACATGAACATGAAGCAGCGGCTGTCTGGCCCACCAGGCGTCGTACCTCCGCCTGTGGGCGCTCTCGCTCGCGCACTCGCAGCTGGCGGAGCTCTTCAAGGACATGATCCTCGGCGCAGCGCCTGTCCACCGGCCCCTCAAACGAGGCGCGAGCCAACGCCGTTAACTCTGCGAACAGGCGCCGGGCTCAAGTCGGGCATCGAGAACCCGGCCCTCGCGGCGGTCGCGACCTTCATCGCCTTTTCGATGTGGGCCATCATCTCGCTCATCGTGCTCATGGCGATGGAGAACCTCTCCTCCTTCCTGCACGCCCTCCGCCTCCAGTGGGTCGAGTTCCAAAACAAGTTCTACTACGGCGACGGCCAAAAGTGGTCGCCCTTCGCCTTCGCGGCCATCGGCTCCGGCGCCGAGGACTGAGCGGCCGCGGGCGGGGCTAGGGGGCGGCGCGGCGCCGCGCCGTGCTCTACTCACGCGCGCGCGAACCACGCGCGAACCACGCATCGGACGCATGGAAGCGGAGGGCCCGGATGGGTTCCCTGCGCGACAAGCCGTGGGTCAAAGGTACGTCGAACAGGCACGTCAAGGGGCGCTCTGATGACCAACTGCGCTCTGATGACCAACCGACATTTGCGTTGTTTCAGAGACAATTCTCTATCTCGCTCGCGTTCCCCAAATAAATGATAATTTATTTTCAATTAATTTCTCCAACGGCGCACACACGTACGTCCGGTCCCTCCGTGTGAGCTGAGGGCCCGTGAACATCTTTAGCTTGTGAGCCAGGAACAGGGTTGAATTCTTTCCTTCGTGCGTGTGAGACTGAGAGAGGCTTTTTGTCGTGAAATTCTGTCTTTCTGTGTACCTGTGTTAGTGCCAGTGCGCGCCAGTCCCGTGCCCACAGGCCACAACCCAGTGTTGACTGTTGTGCGAGGGAGTTTTGGTGTAAAATTCTCTCCTTGTTTTGGTGCCGGCGGGCCGTCATTTGTGTGTCTCGCGCCTTGAGGGGGGGGAGCGGAAAGGAGGAACCTCTTCCCAAGGACACCACTCTTGGAGCGCCGCCACTACCACCCCGAGAGCGCTGCAAGAGCAGCGCCGGGCAATGGCGGCTTACCGCCCACCCAGCCCCCCCCTCGGCACACCCCGGCAGCCAATGTGTGACGGCTCGAACCCGCTAGGCCATCCCGCATTTCTTTTTTTCACATGAACATGTTCCAAAAAGAAACATGTTCAGATGAACATGACATGCACACATACCCCCACATGCGCATGTGTGTTGCTTTCTTGCTCTCTGTCATCATCTTGATCAACGTTTAGCTTACTGCTTGTGTAGTACCATTCCATCATCTACACGGAAAGAGCTAGCTCCTCCTCCTCCTCCGCCGCCGCCTTCATCGCGAGCGCCTTCGCCATGAGCACGTTTGCCTTTGCGAGCGCCCTCTGCCGTTCGCGAGGGGGGCACGGAGCGGGGCTGAGCGCGCGCTCTCGCCCGCTTCACGCACGCCCCCAAGCCCCCCCCTCCGGTTACATCAACAGCCACTAACTAGCGCGCGGACCTCTGCGGCGTCCATCGTCGGCAGGGCGCCTCCAACTCTCCCCAGCGCCTCGGCGTGCTCCTGCACACAAGGCCGCGCGTGATATCGGGAGAGGCCAGCGCGCTGCCGCCGCCGCCGCGGCTCCGCGTGCTGCGCGCGCGCACCTCCATCGCCTTTGCGCCCTCCTCGTCCACCTTCCAACCGCGCAGCAGGCACAGCTGCGCGCGGACGAGCGCGTCGATCGTGGCCATATCCTCCCTCATCTTTTCCGTCTGAGCAAGTTCCCCGCAGCGAATCTCCTCCAAAGTGGCGAACTGCTCCAGCGACTTTTTCCGCTCCTTCCTCTGCTTCTCGGCGAGGTGCCTACTCGAGCCGAGCACCGCAGGTCAAGGGGAGAGCCGCGGGCCACCCAGGGCCGCTGCGCTGGCCGCTGCCGGATCTGCGTGACGAGGTGGTAAAACTCGGCGTCCGAGAACACCTTCAGCTCCCTGAGCGCGAACCGCATGAACTCGAGCCTGTTGAAGGTCTCGCGATTGAACTCGAGCTTGGTGAAGGTCTGGCGATACGCGGATATCTCCGCGAAGTGCGCCTGTGCACCGGGATGTCCGCGGGGAGGTGGTCGGGCATCGCGACGAGGGCCATGGCCGGGCCTCTGCTGGGCCGCACCGCCATCCTGGCGCCACCATCTAGCGGCGGCAGGTACAGCAGGCTGAATGCGGAGATGCCCATCGCATCGTTGCCCTGCGACAGCGGGACATCGGGCATTGGGGGTGGCTGGGACACGGGACTCGCTCCCGCGACCCTCGAGGTCCTCCCCTCGTCACCTCGGGGTCCATAATGTCCACCAGCAGCAGCAACATATTGTCGCGCTTGCCGACGTCGAGATGCTGCTTGCCCTGCGGAAGCGGCGGCACCTTCTTGGGCTTCTGGCCATTCCTCGCCATCCTGATCGCCGCCCCAAAGCCGGCCCGCTCCACACCGCCCGCCTTGCACATGTCGCTCTTCAGTAGCTCCTCGAACTTTGCCTCGCTGAGCAGCTTCAGCAGCGCCCGCTCCATGGCGGCGGGGTCGACCACATCCCCCGCCGCTCTCCTCTGAGTCCGGCGTTGTCTGTATAGCCTACTCGTGGTGTGCCGCAACACCACCTCCTTGAGCTCGCGGGGCGGCTTCATCGCCGCCGTCAGGGCCACCTCCGCTGCCCTACTAAGCCCACGACGAGCCTTTGCTTGCTTCATGGCCGCCCTCACCTGCTTGCGCGTGTGCTTGCACTGAATCGACTCCAGAAACTGCTGGAACTCGTCGAGCGAGAGGGAGCCAGACTGGTTCAAATCAAGCGTCTCGAACAGCGCCTCCAACTGCGGGGCGTAGAGGTGGGGGGCTGTGCGGCGGGGGTGCTGCGTGCTGCCTCGCGGCGCGTCCACGCCTGCTCTCGGTGTGGAGAGTCGGACACGTCCTCCAGCTGCTTCTCACGCTTGGCTGCCTTGTTGGCGGCCTTGGCGGCCTTTGCTTCTGCTGCGGCTGCCGCGGGCTTGACGTAGCCGTCGCTCCTGGGCTTCACATAAAAGGCCTTGGTGGACGCCTTCGGCGAGACTCTGGCCGACGAAGGCTTCTTGGCCAACGATGGCTTGACGTAGCCGTCGCTCCTGGGGCCGGCAGACATTGGGCAACCTATGTGGACGTAAGTAAGGGGGTAGTTACGCTCGTTAAACCCAAATCCAAAAGTCCATTAGCGGGAATGGGGAGAGGAAATTTCACGACGATCGAAATGACCCTGCGCGGGCTCCGCTCCCATAGGGGGGGGTCGCCCCGTGCTGACACACAAAGTTTTTGTTATCTCTCTGTCTGACGGTGACGAAGACACGTGATCACCAGTCACCAGACACCACTGACACCAGACTGACACGACACACGTCTCACGCGTGAGGTGTGTGCTGCTGACAAAGCTACAACACATGCGCGACTCAGGAGCTTTTTTCAAGATTCATAACAGGAAAGCTAGTCAGAAAGTAGAGCCGTACCCCCTGCTGATTTATACTCGCCGGGCCGCTCTTGCGGCGCCTTCTGCGTTGAAGATGAGCGCGCGCGTCACAGCGCAGGCCAGGTCTACACTGGCCGCGGCACCAGCTCCCGCGGTCTGCACGCTAGGAGTGGTCCGCCCTCGCAATGAATGCGGAATACTGTTACGAAAAGTACAACTAGTGCGACACACTAGTCAGTCTCGTAATCGCGCCAAGAGCGCGGATACACACACAAACAACAGGCGCGGCTATGAATAGCTGCGCATATACAGACAACGACTGTTCACAGTTGGGAGAGAGAGAGTCGTCTCTAACGTTCTGCACACAACGATCGTGGCTTGCGCGATCCGTTCAGTGAGGTTCGGGCTGGGCCCCGCCGGGTGCGTTCGTTCGAGTTCGGGTTCACGAAGTCCGCATGAACGCGAAGGGCTGGGCCAAGTTCTTTACTCCTGCGACTCGGGCTCGATCATTAGCGCCCCCCCAAGACGACCTCCTCCACATATTCGAGCACCTTGTCCACGATGTGAATCACGCCGTTGCACGCTTGGATGTCGGCGGCGACCACTTTGGCGGCCACGTCCGGGTCGACGATGACAGGCAGCACCGTGACGGGGCCGGACGGCCCGTTGCCGTTCACGACGATATTCTGGTCGGCAAGGGTCATCACCTCCTCGTCGACGAGCGTAAGTGCGGCCGACGCCGGCACCACGGTGCTCAGAACGTGCTTGCCGAGGAGGTTGGTGAGCGTTTCCTGGTTCTCGGGCATCAGCAAAGTGGCCAGGACCCCATCTGAGAGGGCTGCGAACGCGCTGTTCAGCGGCGCGAAGACCGTCAGGGTGGCTTCGGGGTCGTTGAGCATCTCTGCGACTTGCGGGTCGGCCGCCCCGACGGCGGCGTAGACTGTCGAGAGGTCCTCGGTTTCGCTTGCGATCTGTGGGATCGGGGGGGCGGGGAGAGTGACGATGGGCGAGGGGCGTGAGGGGCGTGTCACACGATACAGGGGCGTTGGGTAGTGGAACACAGCGTGCAGCAGGGAGGGAGGCTAAGCGCAAGGCAGCCGCCGGCGCAGACGCCGCAGAGTGGACTCGCGGGCACGCGGGCATGCGAGAGGGAGCATCGGGGTCCTGGGCGATGGTCTTGCACGAGGGCTCCGGCGTGGGCCCTGTCGAGAAGGCGAGGGCCACGACGGAAAAGACCAACATCTCGCGTGGAAGATCGGTCCTCGGTTTCGGTCCTCGGTCCTCGGCGATTGATCAATTTCGGCGGGGAAATTTCGGCGGCATTATTTTCTTTTTACTTTTTGTTAAATTTTTCCATCGGGAGAATCAGTGGGGGTTGTTTCGGCTGTTGGGTGTGCCCTTGGCCCCGTGGGTACTCGGGGGGGGGGGGGGGGGGGCGCGGGTCGGGCGCGCTGCGAGCGAGCGCTAGTGCGACAACTGCTGGGCTGCACCGCTTTTGTACTCCTTTATTCACGAGGCGACCCCAGGGAACCGTGGGCCTCTGGTTTCCAGTCGCGTGCTGTGAATGAACAACCAAGATAAACAGCGAAGAGATAAACGCCTGGATTCAGCCCGATTCGCGGCGACGTCGCCCCCCGCGAGAGCAGACGCCCACCAACAGCATCAGCATCCGTCGACATGCCGACCGCGATCGGCAAGCTCAACGAGGCGAGGGAGCACAGCTGGTGCACCTCCATGAAGGAGCGTAGCCGACGCCCCGCGTCATTCAGATGCTGCAGCCCGAACGGGCCAACCGCGCCTGCGCGCTCGCCATCGCAGCCGAGGCGTAGCTCCACCATACTGACCTTCCCCCCCTTGCTAGCAGGTTTTTGACGACTTTTTTGACATGGAGGAGGCCGCGGGAATGGACATCGACGCGACCGACCTCGAGGAGCTCATGGCGCGTTAGTGCCCCATGTCCGCGCGGCCAACAACCCGAGCATCGGGTAAAAGTTGATACCAAGCCAAGGGGCCCATACACCGAGCGTTCGCTTCTCCAGATAGCCTGGGGGGTCGACGGGCCCCCGGGGGCGACGGGGGTGCTCTCCGGCCGCGGCGGCCGAAAACGGGGACCTCCAACTAGGTCCAACTATGAAGTGATGCACTTGATGCAAGGGTGCCATTGTGCTCTACTACAAAAGTTGTGTAAGATGCCCAAGTCTCAGACACTCAATCCTTAGCGGAGCTGAGTTCTGACGGTGTGAACACGAGCAACCGGAGTGACGACCGGGACCGGGCCACACGCCGGGAGTGCCCCGACTAGCAGTGACGGGCGCGGACGAGCGAATTAGAGGTCGCTATCTGTGGAAGATGTGTTGTTAGGGACTAGGACTGCCTATCTCTCACTGAAAGGGACCTCTCATTCGCTCGTCCGCACCCGTAACCGCTCACGGAGTGCTCCGCGTGCCGCACCGGCCGCCGCCGGCCGCCGGCCGCTCACGGCAACGGAACAGTCTTACTACTCCGCAACGTTGAGCTGGATCATACTGAATAGTGCTCCTGAAAGCCCTCTCTCTGGGCTCTGCCACACAGTAGCAGCTCATGACGAGCAGCTGCTGTGACTGTATTTGTAGCCATTTTTAGGCTTCAACTGGTCCCAAAATAGTAGCAACACCTCATGAAAATCAGTCAAAAAAGCCCCAAAAAATCGGCGCCTGCGGCGGGCTTCCTGGGGCTGCGCCCCAGACCCCCTTGACTGGGGGGACCCCCCCCAAGAGCACCCCCGTCGCCCCCGGGGGCCCGTCGACCCCCCAGGCCGGATAGCCATCATGAGTCCGACCTCTTCGAGGTGCACATCCCGCGCCTTGACGAGCTCCTGGTGCGCGTACTCGAGTACCAGTCCTTGTGATTCTTGGCGCCTATCCCCTACCCCTCCCCACTCTCGCCTCTCATTTGTGTCACACCACGCGGAACGCGCATCTCCATCGCTTCATGGTGAAGGGGGCCGCACCATCCTCGATCGTCGTGCAAAGCTCGCTTCCGAGCTCTCACGCCGCGCGTAGGGCCCTTAGGGGCCTAGAGAACACAACCCCCTCTCCTTTTTCTCCCAGTAAGCTAAAAGTACACTACTGGGGGAGTGCAACAGCAGCAGCAGCAGCAACCACCTAAGAGGAGGATTTAAAAACGAAGCTCTCCCTCGCACATATAACATTAGAAGCCTCCCACGACAGCGTCGGGGGGAACTACTCGTCTCTAACCGGTGGAACAGGCCGGTTGTGAACAGCGTTTTATGGCTAGGGTCCCTAACTGCTCAGGGACTCCGTCGAGAGGGGTAAAGGGAGTAGCAGTGTTTGGAAGCAGCGTCCGAGCGGTGGTATGGACCCGAGCCGTCCCGAGGAGCCTACAGTACGGCGCCTTGGTGTCACCATCATGGATGAAGTGAGCCTGGTGCGGGATCTCTCGGCCACGGAGGCGGGCCGCGAGAGGGAGCTCACTGCGCGGGCGGATGCGCAGGCGCGCGCGGCGCTGGCGTGCGAGCGGCAGCCCTCCACCCCTGCCTTCGCCGCCCCCGTCGCCCGTCCCTCTGCCTTCTCCGCAGTTCAGCCGCAGCCGCAGCCGCAGCAGCCGCAGCCGCAGCCGCCGATGGCGCACTGCTTCTCCGTGCAAAACGCGCAGGCTCCTCTCTGGTCTGCAGCAGGTGCTTGGGGGTTCGGTGCGGCACATCAACAGCCTCCGCCGCCGCCGCCGCAGCATGGCTTTGCGATTCCGTACTCGCCGCCGCTCGGGTACATGCCCGCCTTCCCGCAGCATGGCACGGCTGCCTGGACCAGCGGCGTTGCCTCCGAGTCTGCCCTCCCGGCGTTTTGCCCTCCCAGCGCTTTGCGAGTCGCTCCCAGTCTGCCCTCCCAGTCTGCCCTCCCGGCGTTTTGCCCTCCCAGCATGGCTCCCGGCGTCTGCCCTCCCATGGCTTTGCGAGTCGCAGCGCCAGACGCGTTGTCGCGGCGGCAGCAGGCTCCTCGGGTGGCGACAGAGGCGGAGCTGCGGCTGCACCTCATTACGCGGGGTGGCCGCTTCCAAGCGGCGCGCTACACCAACGGAGGACGGCAGGTCATCGGCAACTTCGACACCGCGGACGAGGCGGCGGTGGCGTACGCGTGGGCGGTCGCCGCAGAGCAGGGAGATGCAGAGCAGGTGTGGCCTGGCTTACAGGGAGATGCGTCCGGTGGCGCCACACCGCGCGCGGCAAACAAGCGCGACCGCGAGCCCTCCACAGCCGCAGCTCCGCCACCTTCGCCCTTCGCCGCCCCGCAGCCGGCTGGACCACCGGCTGCACCACCGCCGCCGGCCGTCGCAGCACCAGCACCGCCGCCGGCGCCCGTGCCTGCGCCTGCGGGCGGTGTCGGTGCCTCGTACGAGGCAGGAGACGAGGTGTACGAGGCGGGGGACGAGGTGTGGTACTACGATCGCGGGGTTGGGTGGACTCCGTGTGGGGTGGCGGCCGTGCACCGCACCGTGCACCGCAACGATGTGGCTCCGTACTACACCATCTCGCACAAGGGCAGGCGGCAGGAGACCGAGGCACAGTTCATGCAGCCACCGCCACTGCACCCGCACCCGCCCGGCCACACTCGCCTCCCTCGCCCGGCCACACTCGCCTCCCTCCCCCGTCGACCCCCCCTGATCTCCCCCCCCCTCCCCCCTCCCCCCTCCCACCTTTCAGGCGTCACTCCTCCAACGGCAGGGTGTGGTCTGGTGCGACGCGAGCCGGCTCCGCCCGCGCCTGCCCGGCCAGCCGCCGCCGCCGCACCTTCTCCCCTCCGAT
>NW_005199770.1:1650433-1667324 GCF_000372725.1 Emiliania huxleyi CCMP1516
TCGCTGGTGCGGCCGAAGCTGCTGAAGCACGCGTGGCGGCTGTTTGCGCCGTGGCGCCGCGCGAGCTCGCACGTGCTCGGCCTGCGCGACCCGCAGGGCGGCCAGCAGTGTCGTGGCGCGAACGGCGCCTCTTCACAGCCGGAGGTGTGAGCAGGCTTGCACATCCGTGGGACGGACAAAGTGGTGCACAAGAAGGTGCCCCCCGAGGCGTACTTCCCCTTTGCAGACGCTTGGGTGGAGGCGCACCCCGGCGGGCTCCTCTTCGTCGCGACGGACGAGGCGGCACACACGCACACAGTACACACACACACACACACACACATGCACAGCACACAACACACGCACACACGCACACACACACACTCACACACATGCACACACACACACGCACACACACACACACACACGCACGCACACACACACACACACACACACACACACGCGCACACACACATCACACACACACACACACACACACACACACACACACACACACACACACACACACACACACACACACACACACACACACACACGCACACACACACACACACGCACACACACACACACACACGCACACACACACACACACACGCACGCACACACACACACACACACACACGCACACACACACACACACACACACACACACACACACACACACACACACGCACACACACACACACACACACACACACACACACACACACGCACGCACACACACACACACACACACACACGCTCACACACACACCGCTCACCCACGCGCACCGGGCCTTGCACTTTTCAATGCCGCAGGGCTCCTGTCGTCTAGACGTGGAGACGCGAGGGCTCGCCTTTCCCTTGCCCCGCCACCTCGTGTGTGTGGAGAAGTTTACCTTACCTTACCTTTCCTTACCTTAGGCGGCCGACTCGGAGATGTCGCACAAGGAGGCGTTCAAGCAGGCCGCGCGCAACTGGGGCACCGCCGACGCCAACCCGCGAAAGCGCGGCATTGTCGACACGGCGTGGCGCGTGCCTACGCCCGCGGAGGGAGGCGGTGGCGAGGTTGGCGGTGGAGAGGGAGGCGGCGGCGGGCCGGTGGCGGGTGGAGTGGGCGGCGCGGGTGGAGGCAAGGGCGGTGGCGGGGAGGGTGGCGGCGGGGAGGGTGGTGGTGGCGGAGGAGGTGGTGGCGAGGGCGGGACGGGCTGGCGGGGCGGCGAGCCGGCGGCGGAGGAGGACGAGGGGGAGGAGGAGGAGGACGAGGAGGCCGGCTCCAGCGCCGAGGCCGCCTCTCCTTGCGCCCGCGACACACGCCCGCTGCTGCTCGCGTAGGAGATGGGACCGATCCTCGAGGCCACCTCGCCCATCCGCGTGTCGAGGCCGGGCTGCTCGGCGGCGGCGGGCAGCGCGGCGGCGGCGGCTGACCTTGAGGAGGTGGCGCCGCCGCCGCCGGACGGCGAGGAGGGCGAGGCGAGGGCGAGACAGCGGCCAACCTCCTCCTCCAGCTCCCGCCTCTGACGCCCTCCCGCGTGTCTGTGCGTGCACAGGCTTGGCGCATGGTCGCCAGCACCGCCGCCGCAGGGCACCGCCCCGAGGCGCGAGATATGGGGAGATATGGCGAGATGTGGCGAGATATTATGGCGAGACATAGGGCACCGCCCCGAGGCGCGAGATATGGGGAGATATGGCGAGATATGGCGAGATATAGGGCACCGCCCCGAGGCGTGAGATATGGGGAGATACGGCGAGATATGGGGAGATATATATTAGGGCACCGGAGGCGAGCTTGCGGTAGAGGGGCCACCCGACGACTGTGCGTGTGAACAGCGTCTCCTCACACGTCTGGCTGTGAACAGGCGAGCTCGCGCAGCCAGCCAATCATCGATGGCAGCGGAAGCGGCGGCAGTTGCGGCGGCGGAGGCAGCTGCGGCGGCGGCGATGGCAGCAGCGGCGGCAGCAGCGGCGGAGGCGGCAGCAGCAGTAGCAGCAGTAGCGGCGGCAGCCAAATCGGTGGCGGCGGCGGCGGCGACGACGACGATAACTACGGCGGCGGCGGCGGCAGTCGTCGTTTGCCTCTCGACCTTCCCCCGGGGTGGCGGGTGGAGGAGAGGAGAGGTCTTCCCGGGAGGGCGTACAAGCGCTACTTCGGCCCTGCCGGCCGCACTGCCCGCTCTCTGCCTGACGTGTGGCGGCAGCAGTGCGCGCACGATGTACTACAGCTCGAGGACGGCTCGCGGGCCCGGCGCCGCTCAGGCAACTGCCTCGCATGCCGCGGCAAGCACCGCGCTCACACCTGCGGCAAGCGGCTGCGCCACAGCGGGCCGGCAAGCGGTAGCCGAGCAAGGCACAAGCGGCAGCGCCACAGCGGGCCGGAGGCGGGGGAGGGGGAGATGTCGACGGACGAGGAGGGGGAGGGGGAGGGGGAGGAGGACGAAGCGGCGCCGGCCGTCTTTGAGGAGGGCGAGCTCGGCTGCTTTTGCGACACCGACCGCCACTTGCCGACCAGCGACGTGCCGTTTGAGGTGATGGAGGCCACCTCGCCCATCCGCGCGTCGATCTTCAAGGACAGCACGACTGGGCCTCGCCCAGCCCCCACCGCCGCTGGCGCCGAGGCAGTCCGGCAGGCGGAGAGGGAGGGCCCGACTCTGGCCAGCAGCAACAACAACAACACCGGCTACAGGAGCGTTACTTACTACCCGAATCGGCAAGGCAGCAAGAAGTACATGCTGGAGGTGACGACGGTTGGAGGCAAGAGACGCTTCCTCGGCTGGTTCGCCACCGCCGAGGAGGCGGCGCTCTTCTACGCCCGCAGGGAGGCGGGCAGGGACACCAGCGATCTCACCGCGCCGCCGCCGCCGCCGCCCACCTCTGGCGCCGAGGCAGTCCGGCAGGCGGAGAGGGAGGGCCTCACCCTCACCGCCAGCAGCAGCAGCAACAGCGGCTACAGGGGCGTCTGCTACTGCCCGAAGCAGAACGGCAGCAAGAAGTACAAGCTATCGGTGAGGGTTGGCGGTAAGATGGCCTTCCTCGGCCTCTTCGCCACCGCCGAGGAGGCGGCGCTCGTCTACGCCCGCAGGGAGGCGGGCAGGGACACCAGCAGGCCAGCCGGCACTCGGACACTTGCAGGCTTGCACTCAATCTGCCAGATGTCCGAGGCGGCGGCGGGCAGCGCGGCGACCCCTGGTGATGGGGCAATATCGCTCGCACGAGCTGCCCCGCCACCTGCGTTTCCTCCTCTGCTGTCTCGTCCGCAGCCGATGCCGATGCTGCTGCAGCTCGAGCCTCGCGCGCTGCGGGAGGCGCCCACGCATGCGCCCATCGCGTCCTCCCGCGCCGCTCTCGCGGCCGTCTGCTCAAGCTCACCCCCCCCAACCCCCCCCATCCCCCACAACCCCCCCCCCCCCCTCCTTCTCCCTTCCCAGGCGCTGCTCGCGCTGCAGCTGACGCGCGAGTTGCTGCGCGGCCTCGCCGCGAACCCGTCGCTGATGCCGGGCGGCGTCGAGGACTTCTTCGTCCGGGTCAACATGGGCTCCAAGAAGTACATGTACGTCCCCGCGCAGGTCGTCGAGATGCAGTCGCCCGAGGGGGCGAGTGGAGAGCACCAGATGCAGGTGCGCGGCGCGGACCGCGACCGGCCCTCGTCTCTGACGCTCACGCAGCTCTGCTACGTCTCCAACAAGCCCTTTACGGAGGAGGCGAGATTACCCGAGATTACCCGAGATTACCCGAGATCCAACAAGCCCTTCACGGCGGAGGCGCGCTGCGGTGGCGGCAGTGGCGGCCCTGCGCCAGCCCTCTTGCCGCGTTGAGTCGACTCCACTGCCCGCCGCAGGAGCTCTCCGAGATCGCATCCAACCTCGCGAGCGGCGTGCTGCGCAACTTGCCGCAGGCTGTCGCGCGCAGCATGGGCGCGCGCCGCGCCGCCGGCATGACCAAGCTGGCCGCCGGCAGCCCCCGGGGCGCGGAGGCGGCGGAGGCGTCCACGAGGGCCTGCGAGTGGCGCTGCGAGCGTCGCGTGGACCCGACCTGCCCGCAGGGCGAGTCGTACACGCGCACCGAGTTCCTCGACTTTTACGGTTCCCTCGAGCAGTGGCGCGCCGCGGCTCCCCCGCCGGCGGCTAGCCACGCGGCGCTGGCGGAGGTGGCGGACGAGGCGGAGGGGGTGCGCCACCCCTTCGAGGCGCAGGACAGTGTGAACGGAAGGAACGTCTCCCTCGGCTCCATCGGCACGGCGGTGGAGGCGGCGGTGGCGCACGCGCGTGCGGTCGGCGAGTACCAGCCTCCTCCTCCTCCGACGGTGGCGGCAGAGGCGGAGGGGCTGCGGCTGCACCTCTCCAGCAGCAGCGCCACCGGCTACAAGGGCGTGCGCGAGCATGTCTCTTCTGGCCGCTTCGAGGTGCGGCACACGGCGAACGGGCGGCAGGTCACCCTCGGCTGCTTCGACACGGCGGTGGAGGCGGCGGTGGCGTACGCGCGGGCGGTCGGCGACACCGAGTACCAGCCTCCCCCTCCTCCTCTTCCGGCGGTGGCGACAGAGGCGGAGGGGCTGCGGCTGCACCTCTCGAGCACCAGCAGCACCGGCTACCTTGGCGTGTGCAGGAAGCTCGAGGCGGAGGCGGAGGAGGAGGAGGAGGAGGAGGAGGAGGAGGAGGAGGGGCTGGGCTGCTTTTGCGGCACGGACCTGCACCTCCCGAGCAACAGCTTGCCCTTCGAGGGCGTGTGGGTGTGCTGCGACGCGTGCGGCCGCTGGTGCCACGGCGAGTGCGCCGGGATGGACCTGCAGCAGGCCGAGGAGGCGGAGGGGTACATATGCCCGCTCTGCGAGGCTGGGGCCGGGCCCGCGGAGGCGGAGGGCTTGCGCTTGCACCTCTCCAGCAGCAACAGCACCGGCTACAAGAACGTGGGCGAGCACCCAGGCCGCTTCGAAGCGAAGCGCGTGGTGGACGGTAGGATGGTCTACATCGGCTCCTTCGACACAGCAGTGGAGGCGGCGGTGGCGTATGCGAGGACGGCCGGGCAGGCGGGGGGAGAGGCAGGGCCGTCGGCTCCAGCGGAGGGCGAGCCTCCGGCGGCCTACGAGCCTCCGACGCCGGCAGTGGGAGGCGGAGGCGGCAGCGGGAGGGGGTGAGGAGCCGGCCAAGCGCGCGCGCACGGCGGTGCATTAGATAGAATGCAGCTTGATGTGTAGTTGTGCCCTTCGTTGTGCGGCCCTTCGTTTTGTGCCCGCGTCGAGTGCCCGCGTCCATAGACCGACTCCGAGGCGCGAGCGGGGCGCGAGCGCGCGACCCGAGGTGCGAGAGGAGACACTGCACCATGCAGATTTATGGTACAACACAAGTACCAATTCCCATGCGCAAGCACTTCCCACAGACCGGACCCTATGCGTTCCTGTTCATGGTGCGCTCTGGTCCGCGGCCCGGATCCCTTCAGGCAAGAAGATCACGCAAACGCTGTCCGTGCCTCTGGACAGCTGCATCGCCCGGGTGCGCCTGCATAGCCCCTACCGCCGCCTCGGTCGCGCCCGCAGTCACAGCTCGCTGCCTCCGCGCCCGCGCTGCGGCGTCGCTGCCGTTGCACACGTTGAACAGCGCCCGGCAGCCAGACTGCTGCACGCCCGCATCCTGCGAGTGAGCCTGCAGCGACGCCACAACCACCTCGATGCCGCCCGCGTCTGCTGCGCGCTGGATGCGTGCGATTCCTGTGGCGTCGGTGCCGACGCACACGTTGCCCAGCGCGCAGCAGCCATTCCCCTGCACACCCGCCACCTGCGGGTGCGCCTGCAGCGCCGCCACGATCGCCTCGATGCCGCCCACGTCTGCTGCGCGCTTGCGTGCGATTCCGGCGGCGTCGGTGCCGGCGCATACGAAGGCCATCGCCCGGCAGCCATTCTGCTGCACGTCCGCCACCTGCGGGTGCGCCTGCAGCGCCGCTACGATCGCCTCGATGCCGCCCGCGTCCACCGCAGCTTGCCTGTTCTGCACCTCACCGCACAGATTAACCAACCGCTCGCAAGCCGCAAGCGCGACGCGACTGACCGACCCGTGTGCCCGCAGCGCCGCCGCCACCGCCGCCACGCCCATCGCCCGCACCTCCGCGTCGCTCGGTGGCGCAGCGGCGGGGACATGAGCAGCAGAGCCGCTGCCGCTGCCGCTGCCGCCGCTGCTGGAGCCGCCGCCGCCGCCGCCGCCGCTGCTCGGCGTAGCGTGGCGCTGCCGCTTGGGTGCCGGGCCGGCGCTCGCACTCCCCTCAGTCGAGTTCTTGCGCACGGCCGCCACCATCTCGGCCCCCATCTCCATCTCGACCTCGATCACGTACGCCGGGTACATCTGGCGCGACTCGTACACAACGTGTACGATGGAGGCGTTGCACCCGTTCTCGCCTCCGCCGGAGACGAAGGGGCGGTGCGGCCCGCCGCGCACGCTGTCGTAGAGGAGTCGGGGAGGGCCCTCAACGCGCACGTCCGGCATGCGCATCGCCTTCGTCTCCGCGCTGATGCGCTGCCCCATCTCCTGCTGTGAGCCGAGGGCAGCCTTCACGATGAGCAGCTGCACGCGGCTGCCGCCCGAGCCGGAGATGCGGTGCGCGTAGCGGCCGCCTTGCTGTCCCCCTCTCCTCACGTTGAAGGATAACCTACATAGCCGCTGCGCGGCTATCTCCGACGAGACAAGGTCATATCAACACGTTCATCTCTACGTCTTGGCCCATTGCGTCTCCAAGACACACACTGCCGTGTCTCAACACAAAATTTTCCTCCCCCAGACGAGCGCCGTAGGTGTATGAATCAGTGTATGCGAGTAATGGCACTAAGGCCACCCTTTGGCCTTTCTTGCCCAAAAGGGCTATTTAAGACTAGGGTGGTCCTTGGCCCGCGGACGTCTGACGGTTCGAACCGAACCCTTTATGACACGGATGGGAAAGGGGTTAAGGCGGGGTGGTGCAATGGTGGTGCTCCGCCCCCCAGCGCAGTCGCACCTTCGCGTCTGCCCAGGACGGGTGGTCCCCTCGCGACTGGGTGGAGTCGAGACCTCTCAGAGCCGCGCGAGGAACGGCCCAAACACAGCGAGAGCCCCCCGGGCCGCCCATTTGGGCAGCGCCTCCCACGTGAGCCACACCACTAAGTTCGCGGCACGGTTGCACACGGACGAGATGGTCATGTCCAGCATGACCGTGGCTATCTGGACGTTGTCGCTCGGCATGGGCGGCACGTCGCAATTCTTGGCCAGGCCTGCCCCGCACTCGTCCCACGCGTCGGCCACCACCTCCTTCCGGTGCTTCTCTGCCCACGCCCTCGGGGCCGCGTAGTGCTCGAACCACGGGTATTCGCTCTTTTGGCGCGCGAGCGCGTTCCAGCTCGCAATCGCGGCCGGGTCGTCGAGGATCGAGTGCACCAGGTGGCCGAGCATCCAGCCGCTCACCAGGTGCAAGTCCATCAGAGGAGTGAGCGCGTACACCGCGTGAGGCAGCAGGGTGGTCGACCCCTTGTAGCCCGTGCAGGTGATCACGCGGTCAAAAACGAGCCCAGGGAAGGCGGCGCACACGACCTTGCCGAAACCGTCGGGTGTCAGGCCGAGGCTCGCCACGTCCGCCTGCACGCCGTGTGCGCGCATCATCCAGTTCATCAAGAGGTACTCGGAGCGTCGCATGATGCCGCCGCGCGTCTGCTTCCACCAATCTGCGACCTTGCCGCGCCCCACCAGAAAGAACGTGAAGGACTTGACTGTAGGCTCCACGGTGTACTGTGCGAACGTCGGCTTCTCCGCGGACTGTGTGAAGAAGCCGGCGTCCAATCCGTACAACTCGCACGCCTTTGGCGTCAGCATTGGGAAGAAGTAAAAGTTTGGGTTGAGCCACTTGAGATACTTGGCGTACCACAATTGTCTTGATTTAAAGATGCCCTGCAGCCATATTCAAGATGCGTTGCGTTTTCCCTATTGAAAGTCGCGACAAATGTCCCTCGTCCAGCCTGCAGCATGGCGAGGCGCGAGAGCGCAACGCGGTCGCGGTGGCGCACCGAGAGGGGCCGCCTGGCCACCGCTGCCACGGCGCCGCACGTACTTCACCCACTTTCGCGACTGTGGCCATCCAACAGTCTGCCGGCGCGGCGGGCGCATTCGAATGCGCCGGCCGCGCCGGCAGACTGCCAGTGCTTGCTACCCCGGGCGCACGTCAGCCGCGAGGACAGCGCTGCATCGCCGCCACAGCAACGCCTCCCCCGCATGGCCGCCGCCAGCAATGCCGCCGCCAGCCGCCGCATCCAGCCGCCGCCGCCAGCTGCCGCCAGCACTGCAGTGACAGCTCTCTGCTGCCCAGGCGCCGCCGCGGCCACGAGTGTCACCGCCACGTCCCACGAGTGCCACCGCCGTCAGCGTCGCCATGGCCACTGCCGCCGCCAGGGGGGCGAGAGAGGGGCTCCATATGTGTGTATGAGGTGTGTGTCTGGAGGCTGTCGCTTCCGTTAGCGGAAACGCAGGTATTTCGAATATTGGTGCAACCAGCCTAGAGCGCGATCTTTCACACTGGTGAGCGCGCCGCGTATACACGGCCTGCGCGAGACCGCCGCGCGCCGCTCGCGGTGCCCACACCATCGGGACCGGTCCGGAGCACCCAGCGATTGGAGCCGAATCGCCAGACTCGACCGCGCTGGCCTCCTGGAGCAACGCGCTGTCGCTCGCAATGACGCAATACGCGCGCTTTTTTTGCTCCATTTCTGTCCAATCGCTCGCGCCCAGACCACTCCCATCCATCGAGGGCACATGAGTAGCCTACGATTGACCCATCTCGGGCCGTCTCTATGCACTCGCAGGTGCGTTTGGTCCTCCGCGTGCCCGCTCTCGCTGCCTCGAGCTGCAGAGATGCCGCAAAAGAAGAAGACCGCGCGCGGCGCGCACCTGGCCGCGCTGAACAAGCAGCACCCCAAGCGCGAGGAGAGCGCCGGCGACGCCAACGACCTCGAGTACGTCGACAAGCCGGACGACTCGTCGAGCTCGGGCGAGTCCGCCGGCGGCGACGCGCTGGTGCAGTCAACCCTCCCCTTCTCTGGTGCGAGCAGCGCACCAAAGAGGACGCAGAAGAAGCGGCCTCGGACGGCGGAGGGCCGAAGCCAGCTGACGCTCGCCGATTTCATCATGCCCCGGCTGGCTTCTCTCTCGGCCGGCGCCACCTCTCAGCCTCCCGCCGACGCTCCCGCCGACGCTCCCACCTCCTCTCCCGCCGCCCCGACGGAGGAGATGGCGCCAGCGCTGCCCGAGCCACCCCCTCCCGAGCCCGAGCAGCTGCCGCCGCCTGAGCTAGCCGCGGAGCCACCGGCCAAGCCAAAGCGCGGCCGCCCACCGGGCAGCAAAAGGCCGGCTTCTCTCGCACAGCAGCCGCCCTGCGGTGGTCAGAGGACTGGTACGTGGACTGAAGAGGCGGGAGACGCTTCTCTGAGCGAGGTTTGGTGCTCTCAGGAGCGCTATGCCAACGCGTGGTCGGCAGGGGCCGGCGGGGCAGGTCCGCGGCGAGCGCTTCGCCTGCGGCGCGCGTCTCTGGCCACCAGGGAGGGTCTGGAGGGCGATTTGGGGGTCGATTTTTGGGAAGTGATGCCAATCGAGAGATCTCGCCGAGCCCTTTTCGGTGGTGTGCTTGCGAGCTTTTTTTTCGCACGGGAAGCATTTTTCGTACTCGCAAACGTGAATTAGTCGACTAGGCTGGTTGCACCAATACCACAATTGTCTTGATTTAAAGATGCCCTGCAGCCATATTCAAGATGCGTTGCGTTTTCCCTATTGAAAGTCGCGACAAATGTCCCTCGTCCAGCCTGCAGCATGGCGAGGCGCGAGAGCGCAACGCGGTCGCGGTGGCGCACCGAGAGGGGCCGCCTGGCCACCGCTGCCACGGCGCCGCACGTACTTCACCCACTTTCGCGACTGTGGCCATCCAACAGTCTGCCGGCGCGGCGGGCGCATTCGAATGCGCCGGCCGCGCCGGCAGACTGCCAGTGCTTGCTACCCCGGGCGCACGTCAGCCGCGAGGACAGCGCTGCATCGCCGCCACAGCAACGCCTCCCCCGCATGGCCGCCGCCAGCAATGCCGCCGCCAGCCGCCGCATCCAGCCGCCGCCGCCAGCTGCCGCCAGCACTGCAGTGACAGCTCTCTGCTGCCCAGGCGCCGCCGCGGCCACGAGTGTCACCGCCACGTCCCACGAGTGCCACCGCCGTCAGCGTCGCCATGGCCACTGCCGCCGCCAGGGGGGCGAGAGAGGGGCTCCATATGTGTGTATGAGGTGTGTGTCTGGAGGCTGTCGCTTCCGTTAGCGGAAACGCAGGTATTTCGAATATTGCAATAGCAAACGCGCTTATAATCTGCAGGGCATCTTTAAGGCAAGGTACGCAGTCGGGTTGCGGTACACGCAACGCACGGTGTTGCCTTGCTTGACGAGGAGGCGCACCACGTCGATGGACGACTTGCCCGAGCCAACGACGAGGCAGCACTCGCCGCGGATGCCGTCCCCAGCACTCAGCAGCTCGCTCGAGTGTGTCTCGAGCGGCAGCCCCAGCACGCGAGGCTCGCCCGAGTAGAAATCGAATCCGGTCGCCTGTACGACATGACGGCACGTGAGACCCTGCGGGCAGGCATCCAGCTCGGCGCCCAGAGGCACGTAGATCACGCGCCGGGCGTTCCCAGGCAGCTCCTCCACGTCGCCCCAACCAGTCCTGCTAGACGTGCGTCACATCGCCGCTCCGGCCGGGAGGCCCCCGGCGCCCGGGTACGCGGGTTCCATTATACGAGCGCCTGCGATCGAAAAAATACATACTGATATCTGAGATGAGTCGGTGGCACAGTGGGACACACCGCTCTATGTGGAATGTGCATTTCGACATGCTGCAGAGACGTTTGGCACACTTCTGAGACACAACAGGAGATCGTGGCGCGCGGCGGCACACTGGCAAGGCCTGCCGCTGCCCGCAGCGCCGGCGCACCAGCCCGACGACCCCCGCACTGTTAAGTCCTCTCCAGCACGGCCGCGGCCTCACTCGAGAGCAGCTTGGCCCGCCGCTCGAAGCACTGGCGGCGCGGCACTCTCTCGCTCTCCGGGTGCAGGTAGAGCGTCTGGTAGTTGTTCTTCACGTCCACGCAGGAGCCGGCGAGGCTGGGGTGCGGGCAGACCTACTCACAGCGATTGGCTGTGAAGAGGAGCTGTTCGCGGGTGGACACGGTCTTTGGGGTGCAAAAGCACACCGACACCATCCGGTCGAACAGGTTGCAGAGGCCGCGGCGCTTGCACAGGCTCGCGAGCGGGCTGAGGGACGGCCGCGCGGGTCGTCAAATACCGAAGGGTGTGGTGATACGGAGGAGGAGATGTGAGGGTGATCGAGGAGATGTGAGGGCGAGGTGTGTGCTGAACCTGAAGGAGCCCCACAGGTCGTCGGACGGCGGCGCACGGCCCACCCAGTGCGACAGGGAGCTGCGGCTGCCTAAAGAGGAAACACGAGCGGTCGAGCTCGCCCCTCATAGACGGCCCAGCGCCGAGCATAGATCTGCCGAAGAGGGCGGCGTCTGCGGCGCCGAGCATCCAGATGTCGGCGGCGAGGTCGAGGCTGTCGTCGCGCCCAACCGCCGCCGCGAGGCCCTTGCTGTGCATGCCGGTGCGCGAGGAGCACGCGGTGGGCACGCAGCCAACGAAGTGGCCCTGCAGCGCGGGCAGCCGCTCCAGCAGCGCCTGTTCACAGCTGTGCGCTGTGAAGAGGCGCTCTTCACAGCAGCGCGGGCAGCCGCTCCATCAGCGCCCGCAGGCCGGGCGCGTCGCTGCTCACGTACACCCGCCAACCCACCGCACCCCCGCCCTCCCCCGCGCCGCTGCTTGCGCCTCGCCGCCGCCGCCGCTCGAGCGCGATGGAGTGCGCGCGGATCGCGGCGCACTGCACCACCGCGGCGAGCTTGGACGAGTTGCTGCCTGCGGTTCCAGCACACTCCATGCCTCCTTCATGACGGTGGGTTTGAGTCCCAGAACAGCGAGCTTGGGCGGGCAGCTGCCTGGCACCCGCAGCGGGCGAACCGCACTCTCCTGGAACGGCCGAGCCCGCCACCGCCGCTCCGCCCTGCCCGTGAAGACGCTGGCGTTCCGCCCTGCCCGCCTGGGCGCTGGGGCGCCGAGAAGCGCCTCTGACGGCTCGGCGCACCTGAAGCAGTCCACCCGCCGACCACTGGCTTTCGAATGGGTTGGAACGGGCCTGACGGCGCGGCGCACCGGTCGAGGTCGAGGCCGTGCCGTGCGGGTAGCTGCCCGCAGGGCGAGGAGGTGAGGGCGCTCCACATGGCGGCCGCAGGGGAGGCGGAGGCGGAGGACACGGGCGGCGACGCCACTCGCCCGCCCCCGCGCCCGCCCCCTGCCGACGCGAAGCGCCCGCCCCGGGCGCGAGCGCCTTCAGGGGGCGCCGCCACCTTTAGGGATGGGAGCCACCGCCCAGCGGCGCCGGCGAGCACCTCGGTGTCGTCGGCCCAGCCAGTGCGGAGCTGGAGCACCACCAGTGCGTCGGCGGCGGCAAGCTCCGCCAGCGCAGCCAGCCGCACGGCTAGCGGCGGTTGAGGCCGCAGCATCGCGTGAAGCACGCACCGCATCAGCTGGCCGAGAGGCAAGCTCTGGGTCCCGCTGTTCACGGGCGTCGACCAGAGCGCGTGCTTGCCCAGTGTCTGCACGAGCCCCGCCACGTCTTTGCGGTGCCTCGGCGGGACCTCCGGCCCCGCAGCGGCTCCCTCGGCACCGACCTCGAGACCTCGAGAGCGGCTCCACCGGAGGGCGAACGCGCGGACCAGACTCGCAGCGTCGCCCTCCGTCGGGTAGAGCTTCGTCGGGTTCGCGCGTTCCCCCCTTCGCAGCGTCGGGCCCTTCGCAGCGTCGCCCGTGCCGCCCTCGTTGTCAGCATGATATTTCGCGCGGCAAGATCGCCGCTGTGAGGGGGAAGAGAGTGCAACGCAGTCACCCGAGTTCGTCGGGTATAGCGACGCGCCAGAGCAGAAGGGCGTCATTGCGATCGAGTCGGCGCCGACGACCGCAATCAGCGTGAGCCACGGGGCGGGACCCGCGAGGAGGGACGTCACCTCCTCACAAGACCGACTCCGCGACACCTCCACGACAGTCTCCGACCCGGCGCCGCCGTGCCGCCTAGCGACCGCCGCGCGCGCTGCCGCTGTCCAGCGCCAGCTTCTGCCGGCCGAGGTCTGGTAGTGCTCGCCGAGGTCGAACCGCCGCCGCGCCCGCTTGCAGCCGCAACCGTGCGTCCGGTTTGGCCGGTCGGGACTGTCGAAGACCCAGTCGATGAAGATTGCGCGGTCGGAGAGTGCCGCCACCGTGAACCACATGCTGTAATCGCCAAAGAGGTTGCCGATCCCGTTGTCGCCGTTGCAGGCGCACGATGCGTCTATCACCAGCACTCGGTCGAGCGACGCACCCACAGCGTCGATCCGGTCGGTGGCAAACCTTGACGCGGAGCCGGGCTGCTGACAGCCATAGGAGAAGCGGGCGGAGTCGCGCTTGGCGAGGGCGGTGGCCGCGAAGGCAGCCATATATATGCGAACGGTGCACGCCCCTGGGGGGGGGCCCGTCACCCGTACAGTGGGTTGCGGGCATTAAGAAAACAGGATTTCGCGGCACGCCGCCGTTTCTAAGCCTTTCCACAGCCCTCATCCACCCCACGCCGTGGTTTCTTAGCTCCGGGCGGGGCACTCAATCAAGCCAGAGCGCCGGCCCGAAGGATTTTTAGGTAAGAAGAGTGTTAAAGCTCGGTCCGCGAGGGCGATGCCAAGAGTCTGCCGCCGAGTCGGCTCTCTGGATGAGGGGAAGACGCACACACGCCTCCATCCACTGACCACTCCACTCAGAACACCGCAGACTTGAAAAGTGACAAGTGCGCTGCCGCAGGCCCAGGCGAAGAGAAATTTTGAGCTGCAGCTGGGGCTCCGGACCCGTTCACACTCGTGTCTGGCCTTTTCTCGGGGCCGCGCCGGCGGCGCCCCGTGGTTTCTTAGATTTTTGCGGAAATCGCTTGGTAGGGTTTCTTAATGCGACGTTTTCTTAATGCCCGCAACCCACTGTAGCGACACTCACACACGGCAAACCCCGCAAAGTGACCCGTTTTTACCCACCCACGCCCGTGCGCGCGTATCTTAGCAGGGTACGCGGCCACACGCGCTGGCGCGCACGGCAACCGGGACTTACACGCGCGACACGAGGGACTGTGTATCCTCGCCTGCCTGCCTCGAATAGCCGCCCTCACCCGCTGGCGTTCATCGAGCTCGGCGGGGCCTGATACGTGTCATTCTGTGCCGGCGCGTATCTTAGCCAAGATACGCGGCCACACGTGCAGACGCGTATAGCGGTACTCGCGCCCACACGTGCAGCCGCCTATCTTGGCCAACATAGGCGGCTGCACTCGCAGCCGCGTACCGCGTGACATAGACGTGCCACGCATGGGGCGCGATGCCCCTAGAGAGGCGCCCACACGTGTAGCCGCGTATGTGAACATCCCTCTGTGCACGTGCCAGCGCGAGTCGCCTTCGCCGACGGGCCGTTTCACGCGCTCACGCCCGCCTATGTTGGCCAAGATAGGCGGCTGCACGTGTGGGCGCGAGTACCGCTATACGCGTCTGCACGTGTGGCCGCGCGGTATCTTGGCTAAGATACGCGCCGGCACAGAATGACACGTATCAGCCCCGCGCCGAGCTCGATGCGCGGCAGCGGGTGAGGGCGGCTATTCTCCCCCGAGGCAGGCGAGGACTCGAGGGCGAGGATACACAGTCCCTCGTGTCGCGCGTGTAAGTCCCGGTTGCCGTGCGCGCCAGCGCGTGTGGCCGCGTACCTTAGCTAAGATACGCGCGCACGGGCGTGGGTGGGTAAAACGGGTCACTTTGCGGGGTTTGCCGACATTCACAGCGACAGGCTGCCACCGTCACTCACAGCGTCGGGCGCAACCCAAGCCGCGTCGCAAGGCGGGGTGCTGCGTGCTGGACCCAAATCGCAAATGGGGTCCAAATGGGGGGTTGCGCGGCAGGTAGGTTTTGACCGCCCCAGAGGGCCCCGCAATGTGTGTGTGTGCACTCACCCCGCAATAGGTAGGTAGGTAGGTAGGTAGGTAGGTAGGTAGGTAGGAAGGTAGGAAGGTAGGTGGTGGTGGTGGTGGTGGTGTAAAAACACCGCATCGCGCGCGCAAGGCGAACGCAGCCCTGCCAGACGAGTAGGCGGTACAACAGAGGGTGAGACAGGCTTTGACAGTCGCCGGGTCTTGCGCACGCGTCAGCTAGTATTGCGTCATTGTCATAGGCTGGGCCCCGCGGCAACCACGTGAAGCTTGTGATGGTCATAGTTGGCGACAAGCAGCATTCTGTCACCGACAGAGCAAATGCCAAACAAGTCGACGTCCTCCCCAGGGACCTGGCATGTGTGGATGACTTCCAGCGCCGCAGACAACACCAGCAGTCGCCGGCCCCACACTGCCGGGTGATCATCCCGATCCTCGTCAACATCGCCGCCCTCGTCACCGGCGTACTCGGTCGCGTATAAGCGCCCGTGCGCGGACACCAACTCGTTCAGGTTGCCAACATCGTCGAGGTTTGCTGTTCGTCGCCACTCGCCCGCGAGAGAAAAGACGTGTATACAGGCGTGAGGCGTGTTGCCGCGGGTGCTGATGAAGAGCTCGTCGCCCAGCACAGCCATCGCGCTGAGAAAGGCCAGGTCGACGGCACCAGCTGCGATAAGTGTGCTGCGCTGCTCCAGGGTGGTGGGATCCAGCACCACAACCTTGCACTGATGTTCTGACTTGTGCTGGGCAGCCATCAAGAGACAGTCACCCGCAGCCACGAAAGATTCACTGTATATCCAGTCGCCAAGTGTCGTCGGCTCGCTCGCGCTGAGTCGAGTCAGGTCTGCCGCCGCGAAGCTGAACAGTTGTTTAAGCTGATTGTCGAACACATAGAGAATTTCACCAACGCAGGCCATGGTGGTGGGCTCTTGCAGGTCAACGTCGCCAGCCCCCTTCTCAACGAGCTCCAACACTTCGAACCCGGAAGGCTGCAAATCCGGAAAGCTGCGAATGTGCATGAGGCCGTTGCCCTCGCTGGTCAGCATGATATCTCCGCGTGGTAGCTCGCACGCAAAGCATGGCCGGCGCAGTGCCACCGTAAAACTGCGATTCGCAGGCGCTACTGGGAGCTCTGGCCCCACGGTGTACACATGACGCACCGGCAGCTTGCGCCTGCACGTCTCAGCACGCCACCCTGCAGCCCAGAGCTTGCATACCAGCGCCGCGTTGGAGCCATCGCAGATCGAAACGGACGTCAGCAAGCATGGCACCAAGTCGGTCGACAGTAGCACGCGTTCCACGCACCACATGGGCAAGCGCTTACCAAAGTGCCGAGAGGCGAGCCGGTATGTGGTCGCATCGGCACGGCAGCCACCGACCGCCAGGTCCAGGAGGGCATCATACGGTAGGCCGGAGAGCAAATTCGGAAGGCGGTCCATGCTCTGGGGGCCCGCAGGCTCGCCGACCCGGGGGGAGAGCGGCGCTGCCCCGGGGGGGGCACCCGCGCGGACAAGCGCGGACAAACTGGGGCGTGCTGCCGCCCTGGAGCCTTTCACAGCCTTGTTATTGATAAGAAAATACGTCACCTGGCGCTGTGTGGGTATTTCGCTCGAGATTTTCGCTTCGCATAGGTAGGTAGGTCCAAACTGGGTTCCGGCTCCTACCCAGATAGGGGGTCTGTGCCCCACGGTTAGACCCTATGCAATGGTAGGTAGGTCCGGTTTTGACCGCCCCAGAGGGCCCCGCACGAATAGGTAGGTAGGTGGTGGTGTGTGTGTGGAGGGGGGGGGGGGGGGGGAACGCTTCGCTCGCGCGGGAGACGGCGCGTTTAGCCGCGAACAGGGCCGTCCAACGCC
>NW_005199770.1:1668347-1673269 GCF_000372725.1 Emiliania huxleyi CCMP1516
CCTTATACGCGGCCACACGTGCAGACGCGTAGAGCGGTACTCGCGCCCACACGTGTATCCGCCTTTCTTGGCCAACATAGGCGGCTGCACTCGCAGCCGTGTACCGCGTGACATACACGCCCATGCATGGGGCGCGTATGTTCCCCTAGATAGGCGCCCACACGTGTAGCTGCGTATGTCAACATCCCTCTGTGCACGTGCCGGCGCGAGTCGCCTTCGTCGACGGGCCGTTTCACGCGCTCACGCCCGCCCATGTTGGCCAAGTTAGGCGGCTGCACGTGTGGGCGCGAGTACCGCTATACGCGTCTGCACGTGTGGCCGCGTACTCCCTTAATGTGGGTAAACGAAAGTAACGTAAACGCTACTATGAAAGAATTTAAACAAACAACTCTCTCTAATGAAGAAGCCGAAAAAACACGCCGGGGTCAGTCCGCCCGAGCCAGCCAGCTGCCGGCTCGCACGGCAGCCTCTTCCTCTCGACCAGCCTCAACTTCCGTACAGTCAGCATTTTGTCGCTGCGTGCTCGTGGCCAGCTGTGGCGGCGGTCGAAGTTCGCCCAGGTTCGGTGACGAGCGCCAGACGATAGTAGTGTCTCTGTTCGCCCTGTGCATGTCAGGCCAGGCTGCAGCAGGGCACTACCATCGTGCTGCCCTGTTGCAGCCTGACTTTGCCCACTGTGCACAGTCGCCAGAGCACCACCACCGCCCGGCATCGTGTCACGGCGAGCTCCTTCTGCGCCCGCTCGCGAGGCTCTCGCGCTGGCACACTTTGGCCATCTGCTGCTCGCGTTCGGCGAGCTCATCTCCGCACTCCTGCCACGGTGCCGTCACCACACACCTTCTGGCCGGCCTGAGCCGCGCGGGGTCGCCAGCGGGGGCAACGCGTCGACCTCTCTCTCTGGTGCACCACGGGCCGCAACGGCCTGCTAGCAGCGTGCGCGAGGAGGCAGTGTGCCGGCACAGTCGAGCCGGAGCATCGGGTTCTTGATGCTTGTGGGGTCAAGTCTGACCTTATGCGGCCTAATACGCAATAATAATGCTATGCTCTCACCCAGTCTTTTGAGATATTATCCCTCAAAGTCGAATTTTCGTTTACTGGTGACCATAGTAGTGTCTGTCTTGTTTGCGAGATCTTCAAACGAATCCTTTAAAGTCTCGACAATCACTAAGCTGCTTATGTGGCACCGCAGAGGCTCCCTTGGGGATGCCTGAGGCCACCCCAACCACTCACTAGGCCGTACGTGGACGAATTGGCCGCTACTTTTTTCGTTTACCTACATTAAGGGAGTATCTTGGCTAAGATACGCGCGGGCACAGAATGACACGTATCAGGCCCCGCCGAGCTCGATGGGCGGCAGCGCGTGAGGGCGGCTATTCTCCCCCGAGGCAGGCAAGGATACGCAGTCCCTCGTGTCGCGCGTGTAAGTCCCGGTTGCCGTGCGCGCCAGCGCGTGTGGCCGCGTACCTTAGCTAAGATACGCGCGCACGGGCGTGGGTGGGTAAAAACGGGTCACTTTGCGGGGTTTGCCCCGGTGAGTCGAGTGCGCGAGGCGTGGCCTTCGGATCCGTCTTCAGGGCTCGGGGCTCGTGGCTCAATGTCTGCACGGTTTTCTCTCTGCACGGTTGGGTTCGCCCCTCATGTCGGCACTACCTCCTCGGCTTCGAACGCAGGTATGTGTGTCTCCGCCGCTTCGAACGCTTCGCACCTCCTCCTGCCTCGGCACAAGCTCCGGCCCGCCTCCTCGCGCCGCCGCAGCCCTGGCCACCGGCTCGGTGTGGCGCTCGCCTCTGCAGACCAGTTTGTGCGCGCGGCGCCTCCCACCGACGCGTCGGGAGGCCCGGTCCTGTCTTCGCTCTACCGCTACCCGGTCAAGTCTGGCCGTGCGGAGCCTGTCGGCGAGGCGCGGCTCACTCCCGAGGGTCTCGAGGGCGACCGCCGCTTCGTCGTCGTCTCGGCCGCCGACGGCACGCACCGGACGCAGCGGGAGCTGCCGCGCCTTGCGATTCTCGAGGCGACGGTCGATAGCGCGGCCGACGTGCTGCGGCTCCGTGCGGGCGCGGGCGGCGTCAACGTCAGCATATCCCGCGAGGGAGCGCAGGCGAAGGCCGCCTCCCTCTTCGGCGCGCCCCTCCGGCTCGCCGACCAGGGCGACATTGCGGCCGCCTGGCTTTCTTCCTGGCTAGCAAGCAGCAGAGGAGGCGCAGGCAGGCGAGGCCGAGGCAGAGGAGGCGGAGGCGGAGGCGATGGCGGAGGAGGCATCTTCGCCGCCGCCGCAGCCATCCTCTCCGCCGCCGCGCCGCCCCGCTACCGGCTGCTGCGCGCGCCCGACCCGGGGACCGGGGGGGAGGCTGGCGTCGCTGCGGCGGGCGCGGCCGCGAGCGGCGCGGCGCTGCGTGGCGGGGCGGGGCTGGCGGACGTGTCTCCGCTGCTGCTGGTGTGTGCGCGGGGCCGAGAGCTCTCCATCTCGGCAGACCTCGGGAAATCTCGGGAGATCTCGGCGCATCGCGGCCTCAGGTGTGCGAGGAGTCGCTGCTCGCTCTCAACGCGCGCCGCGCCGCCGAGGGACGGCCCCACGCCCCGCTCTCGCGCTTCCGGCCGACTCTCGTGCCGCAGGGCCTCAACGAAAAGAACTGTGCGGAGGGGGGGATGAGCAGGAGTGTGTCCTCGTAGGCCGAACCTCGTGCTCCAGGGCTGTGGCCGGCCGCACGCCGAGGACGCGTGGAGGCGCGTCCGGGTCGGCGGGGCGGAGTTCCACGTCGCCGGCCCCTGTCCACGCTGCGGCGTGCCGGATGTTGCACAGGCGCTGGCGAGTAGAGGCCCCGCCCACCCACGGTACCCTCTCCGAGGACCCATTTGGGCTGGCGAGTATCGAGGACTCGCCGGGGCTCTGCTCCAAGAGACCTCGAGAGAGCGTGCGTGTGCATCGACTCGCCAGGCACAGGCGAGACCTCGCAGCAGCGAGGCGGCCCAGCCCGTCTTGACACCGGGCATGCTCCGACACCTCTCGCACACATGCACGCTCCCACAACACTTGCTCGGACAGCGCTACGCCTGCTCTTGACAGCGCGCTCCCCCCCCTCGACCGCGCGTGGGCCAGGCGACGGGCGCGCGCGACCCGGCGGCGACCGGGCCGATGGCCTCGCTGCGGCGGTACCGCTCCCGCGGCGGGCAGGTCCACTTTGGCATCTACCTGGTCCCGCTCAACCCGGGCGCGAGCGTGCGCGTCGGTGACAGCGTGGCCTTTGAGGCGTGACACGTCACAGCTCATCTTCGTTTCGTGCTGAGCCTAAGGTAAGGTAAGGTGTAAGCGTAAGCCGTAAGGTAAACTTCCCTCTTTTCCCACACACACGACGCGAGGGTGCCGAGCAGGAGGTGTGCTGGAAAGGGAGGGGGCGACCCTCCCTCGCGTCTCCACGTGCACGCGAAGAGTATCTACGGTAGACGACAGAGCCCCACGGGCACGGCATTAAATAAGTGCAGGCCCCCGGGGCCCTGGATGTGAGGCTGATGACTGCACTCCAAGTGCTCCAAGTGCCCTAGGCCTAGCAAGGCCCCCGGGGGTGTGCGTAGAATCTACGGCGTAGTCCGAGACGTCGACGTCTGACGTGTGCGGCCTCGTGGCGGGGCGTGGGTGAGCGTGTGGAGCCTGGGTGTGCTGTTCCTCGTGTGAGGACACGAACGAGTCTCAGTCTGGAGACTCGCGGCGGATCGTCCGGCTGGTAA
Organism: Emiliania huxleyi CCMP1516; assembly: GCF_000372725.1. Lineage (NCBI taxonomy): Eukaryota > Haptophyta > Isochrysidales > Noelaerhabdaceae > Emiliania > Emiliania huxleyi. The sequence continues at coordinate 1,672,071 of NW_005199770.1, forward strand.
AAAAATCCTCACTGGCCCAGCTGGGGCAGAGATGACTCTCGCAGCCGCAGCCGTAGCTGCAGCCCCAACTCTCGCCGCTCTTTCTTTGTGTGTGTGTCGGGTAGTGACCCGGGGTGAGGGGACGGACAGGGGACGGATCCGGGAAGAAAACCGAGGTCCGATAAAGAAACGCAGCGCCATCGGAGACCTTGTTTTTCCCCGCGAAATCCACGCACCTTCTCGGGACGCCTCTTTTGACCACGCGCAAAAACCGTCGACGATCTTTAGGGCGAGCGCCTAGGATCTGGGAGGAGACGAGACACACCTGCCCCCTCCCCCGAGAACGCACTGCGCGCTCGCTTCCCGGATCTCGGGAATGCCTCCGGCAAGGCCGGGGGCTGTCCGCGCCTCGGATCGGCTTGGCAGAGCGCAGCCGCTGCCGCAAGTCGGGCTGCAGGCGCTCGTGCTTGCGCTTGCGGCTCTCGCGCGCCCAGCCGCCGCTGTGCAGCTGCCGGCCAATGCTGTCAACGTGTCCTCCGGGGAGACATGCCCAGAGGGCACGACGCAGCCGACGGTTGACTGGTGCCAGTGGTACGCTGGCGAGCTTGGCGTCTACTACCTCGACAAGTCGGGCTTCTACCCCGAGGAGGGCGCGTTGGTGGCGTGCGGTGCGCTGAGCGGGGAGGGGAGGGGGGCGTGCGAGGGCGGGGAAGGGGATACGGGGGCTGGCGGAGGCCGCACCCGCGCACCGTCCTGTCTGCCTCTCCCTCGGCCCTGCAGCGTCGGTAGAGGTCTGAGCGGGGCGAGTCCGTCTGCCCAATCCCGACTGGTCCCAACCCCCTCCCTCACCAGTGCATCGGTTGGTAAACAACTACTCCGACCCCGACTCGCTCTACGAAGCCGTGCCCATGCCGGAGATGACCGTGAGCTACCAGTTCGCCGACGGGCGCTGCCCCGACTACAAGTACTGCGAGACCTGCCTGCCCCGCGTCCTGCAGTGCTACTGCATCAGCGACGACTCCTCGCCTCCGCCTCCGCTGCCGCCCCTGTCGCCGGGAGAAACGCTGTCGCCGCCGATGCAGATTCCCAACTTGAGACTCTACGTCGGTCAGTGCATCCCACACGACGGCTGGGCCGGCGTCCAAAACTGCCAGGTACGCGGAGGAAGGCGGGGGGGCCCCAGGGGCGGTCGCAGTTCTCGGTACCCCTACTCCCGTGCG
>NW_005199770.1:1691918-1698564 GCF_000372725.1 Emiliania huxleyi CCMP1516
TTCGACGCGACCGAGGGCGCCCGTGTCGGTATCGTCGAGTTCTCGAGCGACGCGGCGACGCTCACGCCGCTGACCGGCTCTCTGAGCGAAGTGCTGACCGCGATCGACGGCGCGTCTGCGGCAGGGGGCGGCACGTCCGTGTCGGACGGCCTGGAGCTCGGGCGAGTCGAGGTGAACCAGGGCGCGCGCGCCGACGTGCCTCGCACGATCCTGCTGCTGACGGACGGCGTGCAGACGGTGGACGGCAACGACGACACGGCCATCGCGAAGGCGGCGGTGGTGAAGCAGGACGGCATCTCGATTGTCGCGGTCGGGTTTGGCGGCGCGAATGAGCAGACGATGCGCGCGATCGCGTCGGCGCCCAGCTCCGACTTCGCCTTCTTCGGCGCGTCGATGGACGAGGTGCGGCAGCACTTTGCGTCGGACCAGCTCTGCGAGCTGGCCGCGTCCCCGAAGGCGCCGCCGCCGCCTCCGTCGACGCCCGCGCCGCCAGGGCTGCCGCCGTCGCCGCCGTCGCCGTCGCCCGCGCCGCCGTCTCCGCCGGCGTGCGTGGTCAAGATCGAGCTGGTGCTTGTGCTGGACAAGAGCGGGTCGGTCCAGGCGGAGCAGTCGTCGCTGCTCGCCTTCGCGCGCGAGATGGTGTCCCAGTTCAGCCTCGACGCGACCGAGGGCGCCCGTGTCGGCATCGTCGAGTTCTCGAGCGACGCGGCGACGCTCACGCCGCTGACCGGCTCTCTGAGCGAAGTGCTGACCGCGATCGACGGCGCGTCTGCGGCAGGGGGTGGCACGTCCGTGTCGGACGGCCTGGAGCTCGGGCGAGTCGAGGTGAACCAGGGCGCGCGCGCCGACGTGCCTCGCACGATCCTGCTGCTGACGGACGGCGTGCAGACGGTGGACGGCAACGACGACACGGCCATCGCGAAGGCGGCGGTGGTGAAGCAGGACGGCATCTCGATTGTCGCGGTCGGGTTTGGCGGCGCGAATGAGCAGACGATGCGCGCGATCGCGTCGGCGCCCAGCTCCGACTTCGCCTTCTTCGGCGCGTCGATGGACGAGGTGCGGCAGCACTTTGCGTCGGACCAGCTCTGCGAGCTGGCCGCGTCCCCGAAGGCGCCGCCGCCGCCTCCGTCGACGCCCGCGCCGCCAGGGCTGCCGCCCTCGCCGCCGTCGCCGTCGCCCGCGCCGCCGTCTCCGCCGGCGTGCGTGGTCAAGATCGAGCTGGTGCTTGTGCTGGACAAGAGCGGGTCGGTCCAGGCGGAGCAGTCGTCGCTGCTCGCCTTCGCGCGCGAGATGGTGTCCCAGTTCAGCCTCGACGCGACCGAGGGCGCCCGTGTCGGCATCGTCGAGTTCTCGAGCGACGCGGCGACGCTCACGCCGCTGACCGGCTCTCTGAGCGAAGTGCTGACCGCGATCGACGGCGCGTCTGCGGCAGGGGGTGGCACGTCCGTGTCGGACGGCCTGGAGCTCGGGCGAGTCGAGGTGAACCAGGGCGCGCGCGCCGACGTGCCTCGCACGATCCTGCTGCTGACGGACGGCGTGCAGACGGTGGACGGCAACGACGACACGGCCATCGCGAAGGCGGCGGTGGTGAAGCAGGACGGCATCTCGATTGTCGCGGTCGGGTTTGGCGGCGCGAATGAGCAGACGATGCGCGCGATCGCGTCGGCGCCCAGCTCCGACTTCGCCTTCTTCGGCGCGTCGATGGACGAGGTGCGGCAGCACTTTGCGTCGGACCAGCTCTGCGAGCTGGCCGCGTCCCCGAAGGCGCCGCCGCCGCCTCCGTCGACGCCCGCGCCGCCAGGGCTGCCGCCGTCGCCGCCGTCGCCGTCGCCCGCGCCGCCGTCTCCGCCGGCGTGCGTGGTCAAGATCGAGCTGGTGCTTGTGCTGGACAAGAGCGGGTCGGTCCAGGCGGAGCAGTCGTCGCTGCTCGCCTTCGCGCGCGAGATGGTGTCCCAGTTCAGCCTCGACGCGACCGAGGGCGCCCGTGTCGGCATCGTCGAGTTCTCGAGCGACGCGGCGACGCTCACGCCGCTGACCGGCTCTCTGAGCGAAGTGCTGACCGCGATCGACGGCGCGTCTGCGGCAGGGGGCGGCACGTCCGTGTCGGACGGCCTGGAGCTCGGGCGAGTCGAGGTGAACCAGGGCGCGCGCGCCGACGTGCCTCGCACGATCCTGCTGCTGACGGACGGCGTGCAGACGGTGGACGGCAACGACGACACGGCCATCGCGAAGGCGGCGGTGGTGAAGCAGGACGGCATCTCGATTGTCGCGGTCGGGTTTGGCGGCGCGAATGAGCAGACGATGCGCGCGATCGCGTCGGCGCCCAGCTCCGACTTCGCCTTCTTCGGCGCGTCGATGGACGAGGTGCGGCAGCACTTTGCGTCGGACCAGCTCTGCGAGCTGGCCGCGTCCCCGAAGGCGCCGCCGCCGCCTCCGTCGACGCCCGCGCCGCCAGGGCTGCCGCCGTCGCCGCCGTCGCCGTCGCCCGCGCCGCCGTCTCCGCCGGCGTGCGTGGTCAAGATCGAGCTGGTGCTTGTGCTGGACAAGAGCGGGTCGGTCCAGGCGGAGCAGTCGTCGCTGCTCGCCTTCGCGCGCGAGATGGTGTCCCAGTTCAGCCTCGACGCGACCGAGGGCGCCCGTGTCGGTATCGTCGAGTTCTCGAGCGACGCGGCGACGCTCACGCCGCTGACCGGCTCTCTGAGCGAAGTGCTGACCGCGATCGACGGCGCGTCTGCGGCAGGGGGCGGCACGTCCGTGTCGGACGGCCTGGAGCTCGGGCGAGTCGAGGTGAACCAGGGCGCGCGCGCCGACGTGCCTCGCACGATCCTGCTGCTGACGGACGGCGTGCAGACGGTGGACGGCAACGACGACACGGCCATCGCGAAGGCGGCGGTGGTGAAGCAGGACGGCATCTCGATTGTCGCGGTCGGGTTTGGCGGCGCGAATGAGCAGACGATGCGCGCGATCGCGTCGGCGCCCAGCTCCGACTTCGCCTTCTTCGGCGCGTCGATGGACGAGGTGCGGCAGCACTTTGCGTCGGACCAGCTCTGCGAGCTGGCCGCGTCCCCGAAGGCGCCGCCGCCGCCTCCGTCGACGCCCGCGCCGCCAGGGCTGCCGCCCTCGCCGCCGTCGCCGTCGCCCGCGCCGCCGTCTCCGCCGGCGTGCGTGGTCAAGATCGAGCTGGTGCTTGTGCTGGACAAGAGCGGGTCGGTCCAGGCGGAGCAGTCGTCGCTGCTCGCCTTCGCGCGCGAGATGGTGTCCCAGTTCAGCCTCGACGCGACCGAGGGCGCCCGTGTCGGTATCGTCGAGTTCTCGAGCGACGCGGCGACGCTCACGCCGCTGACCGGCTCTCTGAGCGAAGTGCTGACCGCGATCGACGGCGCGTCTGCGGCAGGGGGCGGCACGTCCGTGTCGGACGGCCTGGAGCTCGGGCGAGTCGAGGTGAACCAGGGCGCGCGCGCCGACGTGCCTCGCACGATCCTGCTGCTGACGGACGGCGTGCAGACGGTGGACGGCAACGACGACACGGCCATCGCGAAGGCGGCGGTGGTGAAGCAGGACGGCATCTCGATTGTCGCGGTCGGGTTTGGCGGCGCGAATGAGCAGACGATGCGCGCGATCGCGTCGGCGCCCAGCTCCGACTTCGCCTTCTTCGGCGCGTCGATGGACGAGGTGCGGCAGCACTTTGCGTCGGACCAGCTCTGCGAGCTGGCCGCGTCCCCGAAGGCGCCGCCGCCGCCTCCGTCGCTGCCCGCGCCGCCAGGGCTGCCGCCCTCGCCGCCGTCGCCGTCGCCTGCGCCGCCGTCTCCGCCGGCGTGCGTGGTCAAGATCGAGCTGGTGCTTGTGCTGGACAAGAGCGGGTCGGTCCAGGCGGAGCAGTCGTCGCTGCTCGCCTTCGCGCGCGAGATGGTGTCCCAGTTCAGCCTCGACGCGACCGAGGGCGCCCGTGTCGGCATCGTCGAGTTCTCGAGCGACGCGGCGACGCTCACGCCGCTGACCGGCTCTTTGAGCGAAGTGCTGACCGCGATCGACGGCGCGTCTGCGGCAGGGGGCGGCACGTCCGTGTCGGACGGCCTGGAGCTCGGGCGAGTCGAGGTGAACCAGGGCGCGCGCGCCGACGTGCCTCGCACGATCCTGCTGCTGACGGACGGCGTGCAGACGGTGGACGGCAACGACGACACGGCCATCGCGAAGGCGGCGGTGGTGAAGCAGGACGGCATCTCGATTGTCGCGGTCGGGTTTGGCGGCGCGAATGAGCAGACGATGCGCGCGATCGCGTCGGCGCCCAGCTCCGACTTCGCCTTCTTCGGCGCGTCGATGGACGAGGTGCGGCAGCACTTTGCGTCGGACCAGCTCTGCGAGCTGGCCGCGTCCCCGAAGGCGCCGCCGCCGCCTCCGTCGACGCCCGCGCCGCCAGGGCTGCCGCCGTCGCCGCCGTCGCCGTCGCCCGCGCCGCCGTCTCCGCCGGCGTGCGTGGTCAAGATCGAGCTGGTGCTTGTGCTGGACAAGAGCGGGTCGGTCCAGGCGGAGCAGTCGTCGCTGCTCGCCTTCGCGCGCGAGATGGTGTCCCAGTTCAGCCTCGACGCGACCGAGGGCGCCCGTGTCGGTATCGTCGAGTTCTCGAGCGACGCGGCGACGCTCACGCCGCTGACCGGCTCTCTGAGCGAAGTGCTGACCGCGATCGACGGCGCGTCTGCGGCAGGGGGCGGCACGTCCGTGTCGGACGGCCTGGAGCTCGGGCGAGTCGAGGTGAACCAGGGCGCGCGCGCCGACGTGCCTCGCACGATCCTGCTGCTGACGGACGGCGTGCAGACGGTGGACGGCAACGACGACACGGCCATCGCGAAGGCGGCGGTGGTGAAGCAGGACGGCATCTCGATTGTCGCGGTCGGGTTTGGCGGCGCGAATGAGCAGACGATGCGCGCGATCGCGTCGGCGCCCAGCTCCGACTTCGCCTTCTTCGGCGCGTCGATGGACGAGGTGCGGCAGCACTTTGCGTCGGACCAGCTCTGCGAGCTGGCCGCGTCCCCGAAGGCGCCGCCGCCGCCTCCGTCGACGCCCGCGCCGCCAGGGCTGCCGCCCTCGCCGCCGTCGCCGTCGCCTGCGCCGCCGTCTCCGCCGGCGTGCGTGGTCAAGATCGAGCTGGTGCTTGTGCTGGACAAGAGCGGGTCGGTCCAGGCGGAGCAGTCGTCGCTGCTCGCCTTCGCGCGCGAGATGGTGTCCCAGTTCAGCCTCGACGCGACCGAGGGCGCCCGTGTCGGCATCGTCGAGTTCTCGAGCGACGCGGCGACGCTCACGCCGCTGACCGGCTCTCTGAGCGAAGTGCTGACCGCGATCGACGGCGCGTCTGCGGCAGGGGGCGGCACGTCCGTGTCGGACGGCCTGGAGCTCGGGCGAGTCGAGGTGAACCAGGGCGCGCGCGCCGACGTGCCTCGCACGATCCTGCTGCTGACGGACGGCGTGCAGACGGTGGACGGCAACGACGACACGGCCATCGCGAAGGCGGCGGTGGTGAAGCAGGACGGCATCTCGATTGTCGCGGTCGGGTTTGGCGGCGCGAATGAGCAGACGATGCGCGCGATCGCGTCGGCGCCCAGCTCCGACTTCGCCTTCTTCGGCGCGTCGATGGACGAGGTGCGGCAGCACTTTGCGTCGGACCAGCTCTGCGAGCTGGCCGCGTCCCCGAAGGCGCCGCCGCCGCCTCCGTCGACGCCCGCGCCGCCAGGGCTGCCGCCGTCGCCGCCGTCGCCGTCGCCCGCGCCGCCGTCTCCGCCGGCGTGCGTGGTCAAGATCGAGCTGGTGCTTGTGCTGGACAAGAGCGGGTCGGTCCAGGCGGAGCAGTCGTCGCTGCTCGCCTTCGCGCGCGAGATGGTGTCCCAGTTCAGCCTCGACGCGACCGAGGGCGCCCGTGTCGGTATCGTCGAGTTCTCGAGCGACGCGGCGACGCTCACGCCGCTGACCGGCTCTCTGAGCGAAGTGCTGACCGCGATCGACGGCGCGTCTGCGGCAGGGGGCGGCACGTCCGTGTCGGACGGCCTGGAGCTCGGGCGAGTCGAGGTGAACCAGGGCGCGCGCGCCGACGTGCCTCGCACGATCCTGCTGCTGACGGACGGCGTGCAGACGGTGGACGGCAACGACGACACGGCCATCGCGAAGGCGGCGGTGGTGAAGCAGGACGGCATCTCGATTGTCGCGGTCGGGTTTTGGCGGCGCGAATGAGCAGACGATGCGCGCGATCGCGTCGGCGCCCAGCTCCGACTTCGCCTTCTTCGGCGCGTCGATGGACGAGGTGCGGCAGCACTTTGCGTAGCTCCGACTTCGCCTTCTTCGGCGCGTCGATGGACGAGGTGCGCCAGCACTTTGCGTCGGACCAGCTCTGCGAGCTGGCCGCGTCCCCGAACGAGCAACCGCCCCACCCACCGAGCCACACCCCCGTCCACCCTCCCAGCCTCGCCCGGCGCTGCGCCGCGCAGAGCGAGCCTCCACTCCACCTGCAGACACCGCTCGCTGTCTGGTGGGGACAGCAGTCATAACAGCAACAACCATGAACCATGCTGAAGAGACTCCACCTGCCGGCCCAACTCATCCTCGAACTTCCCCGTGCGCTCGAACCCGCTCCCCGCAAGGAAAGAGAGCATCAGCGCGT
>NW_005199770.1:1699608-1725523 GCF_000372725.1 Emiliania huxleyi CCMP1516
CGCCGTCGCTGTCGCCCTCGCCGCCGCCTCCGGCACCGCCTCCGCCGGCCCCTCCGCCGCCCTCGCCGCCGCCGCCGTCGCTCTCGCCCTCGCCGCCTCCCACGCCGCCGCCTCCGGCACCGCCGCCGCCGGCACCGCCGCCACCTCCACCGTCAGCGTCGCCGACACCGCCACCACCTTCGACCTCGCCCTCGCCGACGCCGCCACCGCCGTCACCGCCACCGCCGTCCGCTTCGCCGAGCCCACCACCGTCTGCAACCTCGGCCTCACCAACGCCGCCTCCGCCGTCACCGCCACCCGTCATCATCATCGTCGGCGGCGGCGGCGGCGGCGGCGCGCCGTCGCCACCGCCGTCCCAGCAGCCTTTTCCTCCGCCGGCGTGCGTGGTCAAGATCGAGCTGGTGCTTGTGCTGGACAAGAGCGGGTCGGTCCAGGCGGAGCAGTCGTCGCTGCTCGCCTTCGCGCGCGAGATGGTGTCCCAGTTCAGCCTCGACGCGACCGAGGGCGCCCGTGTCGGTATCGTCGAGTTCTCGAGCGACGCGGCGACGCTCACGCCGCTGACCGGCTCTCTGAGCGAAGTGCTGACCGCGATCGACGGCGCGTCTGCGGCAGGGGGCGGCACGTCCGTGTCGGACGGCCTGGAGCTCGGGCGAGTCGAGGTGAACCAGGGCGCGCGCGCCGACGTGCCTCGCACGATCCTGCTGCTGACGGACGGCGTGCAGACGGTGGACGGCAACGACGACACGGCCATCGCGAAGGCGGCGGTGGTGAAGCAGGACGGCATCTCGATTGTCGCGGTCGGGTTTGGCGGCGCGAATGAGCAGACGATGCGCGCGATCGCGTCGGCGCCCAGCTCCGACTTCGCCTTCTTCGGCGCGTCGATGGACGAGGTGCGGCAGCACTTTGCGTCGGACCAGCTCTGCGAGCTGGCCGCGTCCCCGAAGGCGCCGCCGCCGCCTCCGTCGACGCCCGCGCCGCCAGGGCTGCCGCCGTCGCCGCCGTCGCCGTCGCCCGCGCCGCCGTCTCCGCCGGCGTGCGTGGTCAAGATCGAGCTGGTGCTTGTGCTGGACAAGAGCGGGTCGGTCCAGGCGGAGCAGTCGTCGCTGCTCGCCTTCGCGCGCGAGATGGTGTCCCAGTTCAGCCTCGACGCGACCGAGGGCGCCCGTGTCGGCATCGTCGAGTTCTCGAGCGACGCGGCGACGCTCACGCCGCTGACCGGCTCTCTGAGCGAAGTGCTGACCGCGATCGACGGCGCGTCTGCGGCAGGGGGCGGCACGTCCGTGTCGGACGGCCTGGAGCTCGGGCGAGTCGAGGTGAACCAGGGCGCGCGCGCCGACGTGCCTCGCACGATCCTGCTGCTGACGGACGGCGTGCAGACGGTGGACGGCAACGACGACACGGCCATCGCGAAGGCGGCGGTGGTGAAGCAGGACGGCATCTCGATTGTCGCGGTCGGGTTTGGCGGCGCGAATGAGCAGACGATGCGCGCGATCGCGTCGGCGCCCAGCTCCGACTTCGCCTTCTTCGGCGCGTCGATGGACGAGGTGCGGCAGCACTTTGCGTCGGACCAGCTCTGCGAGCTGGCCGCGTCCCCGAAGGCGCCGCCGCCGCCTCCGTCGCTGCCCGCGCCGCCAGGGCTGCCGCCCTCGCCGCCGTCGCCGTCGCCTGCGCCGCCGTCTCCGCCGGCGTGCGTGGTCAAGATCGAGCTGGTGCTTGTGCTGGACAAGAGCGGGTCGGTCCAGGCGGAGCAGTCGTCGCTGCTCGCCTTCGCGCGCGAGATGGTGTCCCAGTTCAGCCTCGACGCGACCGAGGGCGCCCGTGTCGGCATCGTCGAGTTCTCGAGCGACGCGGCGACGCTCACGCCGCTGACCGGCTCTCTGAGCGAAGTGCTGACCGCGATCGACGGCGCGTCTGCGGCAGGGGGCGGCACGTCCGTGTCGGACGGCCTGGAGCTCGGGCGAGTCGAGGTGAACCAGGGCGCGCGCGCCGACGTGCCTCGCACGATCCTGCTGCTGACGGACGGCGTGCAGACGGTGGACGGCAACGACGACACGGCCATCGCGAAGGCGGCGGTGGTGAAGCAGGACGGCATCTCGATTGTCGCGGTCGGGTTTGGCGGCGCGAATGAGCAGACGATGCGCGCGATCGCGTCGGCGCCCAGCTCCGACTTCGCCTTCTTCGGCGCGTCGATGGACGAGGTGCGGCAGCACTTTGCGTCGGACCAGCTCTGCGAGCTGGCCGCGTCCCCGAAGGCGCCGCCGCCGCCTCCGTCGACGCCCGCGCCGCCAGGGCTGCCGCCGTCGCCGCCGTCGCCGTCGCCCGCGCCGCCGTCTCCGCCGGCGTGCGTGGTCAAGATCGAGCTGGTGCTTGTGCTGGACAAGAGCGGGTCGGTCCAGGCGGAGCAGTCGTCGCTGCTCGCCTTCGCGCGCGAGATGGTGTCCCAGTTCAGCCTCGACGCGACCGAGGGCGCCCGTGTCGGTATCGTCGAGTTCTCGAGCGACGCGGCGACGCTCACGCCGCTGACCGGCTCTTTGAGCGAAGTGCTGACCGCGATCGACGGCGCGTCTGCGGCAGGGGGCGGCACGTCCGTGTCGGACGGCCTGGAGCTCGGGCGAGTCGAGGTGAACCAGGGCGCGCGCGCCGACGTGCCTCGCACGATCCTGCTGCTGACGGACGGCGTGCAGACGGTGGACGGCAACGACGACACGGCCATCGCGAAGGCGGCGGTGGTGAAGCAGGACGGCATCTCGATTGTCGCGGTCGGGTTTGGCGGCGCGAATGAGCAGACGATGCGCGCGATCGCGTCGGCGCCCAGCTCCGACTTCGCCTTCTTCGGCGCGTCGATGGACGAGGTGCGGCAGCACTTTGCGTCGGACCAGCTCTGCGAGCTGGCCGCGTCCCCGAAGGCGCCGCCGCCGCCTCCGTCGCTGCCCGCGCCGCCAGGGCTGCCGCCCTCGCCGCCGTCGCCGTCGCCCGCGCCGCCGTCTCCCTTGCCACCGCCCTCGCCGCCGCCACCGTCTCCGCCGCCGCCCTCGCCGCCACCGCCCTCGCCGCCGCCGTCGGCCCCACCGCCTTCTGTGCCGCCACTGCTGTCACCACCGTCGCCGCCCCCACCCTCGCCGCCGCCGCCGTCACCGCCGCCGCCGTCGCCGCCGCCGCCGGCTCCGCCGCCGCCGGCTCCGCCACCGCCCTCACCGCCCCCGCCCTCTCCGCCGCCGCCGTCACCGCCGCCGCCATCACCGCCGCCGCCGTCGCCGCCGCCCAGCCCGCCACCCTCGCCACCACCGCCGTCACCGCCGCCGTCGCCACCGCCGACCCCGCCGCCTCCGTCGCCGCCGCCGTCGCCGCCGCCTAGGCCGCCGCCGCCGTCGCCGCCGCCACCGTCTCCACCGCCACCCTCGCCGCCGCCGCCCTCGCCGCCACCGCCCTCGCCGCCACCGTCTCCACCACCCTCGCCGCCGCCCTCGCCGCCGCCACCGTCACCGCCACCGTCTCCGCCGCCCTCGCCGCCGCCACCGTCTCCGCCACCCTCGCCGCCGCCCTCGCCGCCGCCCTCGCCACCGCCGCCCTCGCCGCCGCCCTCGCCGCCGCCACCGTCTCCGCCTCCACCTTCGCCTCCACCGCCCTCGCCACCGCCTCCCTCGCCGCCGCCACCGTCACCACCGCCCTCGCCGCCGCCCTCGCCGCCTCCGCCCTCGCCCCCGCCTCCCTCACCGCCGCCTCCCTTGCCACCGCCCTCGCCGCCGCCACCGTCTCCGCCTCCGCCCTCGCCGCCACCGCCCTCGCCGCCGCCGTCGGCCCCACCGCCCTCTGTGCCGCCACCGCTGTCACCACCGTCGCCGCCCCCACCCTCGCCGCCGCCGCCGTCACCGCCGCCGCCGTCGCCGCCGCCGCCGGCTCCGCCGCCGCCGGCTCCTCCACCGCCTTCACCGCCCCCGCCCTCTCCGCCGCCGCCGTCACCGCCGCCGTCCTCTCCTCCGCCGCCACCCCCACCATTCATCTCCTGTCTGCTTGATTTCGTCGGATACAACGACATCGAGCAGCGATTCACGTTCATGGGCGACGGAAGATCAACTCCATATGACGGCAACCTGATCGGGGAGTTCCGAATGATGGAGGAAATTGCAACGCAGAGCGCTGCAAACCGATCGCACGATCCCTTTACATGCGCCGTCCAGGCGGAGCCCTGGTACAATTGCCTCGACATCACCAGCTTCATGAATAACGCAATCAACATTTCCGACGACGGCATGGACATTACGCACGGCGCCTCGGGGCAGATATTTGGGCAGACCAGCCTGTGCGACGGCAAGAAGGTCAGCGACAGAATCATAGACGGCTTTGATCTTACCGCGCTACTGTACTACATGACCGGCAGCTTCGCAGATCTCGCTGACATGAACCGCGATCCTTCGGCGGTCGTCACTGGCCTGCAAGGCTTCACGGACGTACACCTCCGCTGCGGAACCAACGAGTCATACTACGGATATTACACTGCCTATGCAAACAACGCATGCACCAACGGCCCGTTCATTGACGGACCCAACAACGCGGATCTCAACATCGACTGGGATCTGTCAGGGCGCGGAACCGTCACTGGCCGCCGTCAGCTGGCGGAAGAACAGGCGCAAGAGGAGGGGGCTCCTCTGAAACTGTGGAGAAGCACCGACGTGTTCCAGCAGAGACAGCAACCCGAGTTTGATCCGCCAAGTGGTGTTAACATCTCCGAGCTCGTGATCCGCACGCGGCTATGGGTCGAGGCGGAAGGCGGCAGCTGGTATCAGATTGCGATTGGCGGTGAGCATGTGTCAGCAAACTTCCAGGTGCAAGGAGTGCCGTGGCCGCAGTCCTTCCCTCGGGAAGCGCGTCTCTCCAACCACGAGCGCTTCCCGAGGGATGGCAAGGCACCGACTCATGATGCGCACAGGGTGCAGCTTCGCTTCGCGAGGCACTGCGAGTACAGAGACGAGTGCAGGTCTGACTGTGCCATCATCACGTCTCAACTCGCAAACGACGTCATGCTCTCGGAGGAGACGCTCATATACCGGCAAGAACGGACAGCAGGGCGGCAGCGCATCTGCGGCATCGACCTCTTCATGTGGGTCCCGGCGGCTCCCGACAGCGGGTCCCGGCGGCTTCAGGACGGGGAGCAAAGCAAACCATGCGTCAAGTTCGGCGTCGCGGTGCCAACAGCAAAGTGCACGCCCGAGACGTGTGAGTGCCGCGATGACGACGTCGAGCCGCTCGCGCCGCCGCCATATCTACCGCCAGCGCTCCCGCCGCCACCCTTGCTGCCGTCACCCCTCTTGCCATCTCCACTGATACTGTCGCAGCCCTCTCCGCCCTCTCCGCCCTCCTTCCCCTTCATCGACCTGGTCGATGATGAGGGCGAGGCCCTCTTCACGGTCATCCACGACAAGGCCTTCACCCTCGACGTGAACGGGACGGAGTTCGCGAGGTACTTGCCTCGTCGCCGCCTCGACGCACTGAGCCCCGTCAGAGAGGTGCGCCGCCTTGCAGGAGCCGCTCCCGTAGAGATCGGCGATGTGCTCATCTTCAAGCCATGGCACGAGTATCCGGACCGGCAAGCTCGCAGCTGCGACGGCGCGGCTGACTTGAGCAGCAACTTTGGCGGCGTGGTCGACCAGAACCTTGAGGTCAGCCTTCGCCTCGTCATCCCGACCTACTATTACCACGGCTGCTTTGCGCGAGGGCCTGTCAGTGCCGGCGGTGATTTGACGGAGCTGACGTTCGCAGTCGCGGCAATCACCGCCGTCGTCGTGCATCTACCTCCGTCCATGCCGCCGCCCGCGCGTCCGCCGCTGCCATCATCGCCGCCATCGCCACCGCTGCTCTCTCCTGCGCCGCCCTGCGGCTGCTCGCCCTACTACGACCTGGAGCGCGGCCTCGCGAGCTCGCCCACCTTCCTCAACTCCACCAACGCGCTCTTTTACACCCTCGAGACCGGCTCTGTCTGGCCGCTCAGCCTCCCCGTCTACGACCCGGCGTGGGGCTGCGCGTGCTCGTCCTCGGTCTGCATCGCGTCGCCAGCCGTGAACCTGAACACGGCGTCGGCCGGCGCCGAGGCGCCGGCGGCCGTCATCAGGTGCATGACTATGCGGTCGCGGTATGCCGCATCGATCTCTCCGTGCTCGGCCAGCTCGTTCGCGAGCCAGTCCGAGGCGACGGTCGTCGCCACGGTCCCCTGGGGAACTGTGGCGTACACCTTGCTGGGGCCGCGTCGATACCCGTCGTCCCTCTCCGGGGGCAGCGAGTATTCGACCCCCATTTTGGACCCGGCCTGGCTGCGCGCCTGCGCAGCTGCAGACCGCAGCCCGGCCATCACGTACTGGATGTTCTCGCGCAGCTGCGCCCGCGGGGCCTCCGCGCGCTCGGCCTCGCTCGCGGCGCGCTCGCCAGCCTCCGTCGCCCGGCGCGCCTTCTGCCGGTCCTTCTTGGCCTTGCGTGCCGCGGCTCGAGCCGCGAGCTGCTCCTTGGTGGGCTCCTTCTTCTTCGGCGCGGTGCGCTCGATGTACGAGCGCTCCGCCGCCTGCACCGACTCGCGGTCGCCCGCGGCCTTCTCGTGCTTCAGGTCGACCTCGATGGTCGCGTAGCCAGGCCTTATCACCCTGACACAAGACGCACCGAACAGCCTTGCGACCATCACCGCGTCCTCCAGTTGCGCGCGATCGGAGCTATTCCAGCGTCCGCTGCGCATCCCCGGCGGCACGACGGTGGCCGGCGCTTGCGCGCCAGCCCCGTCCGCCGCCGGGTCCGCGGCCGCGGTCCCTGTCATAGCTACGCGCGCCATGGAGAACGGCGGGCACCCTCTGCTCGGAGCGCAAAGAGACCGCGCGAGAGCCGCCGAGGGGGGGAAGAAAGAACACAGACCCCGTGTCACGCGGTCCGAGGGCGAGGCCGTGTCCGTGTATATAATTATAGGTGAAAAGTAGCCGCTGGAGCTCCGGGGGACGGCTTACGCGCCCCGCGCCCACCAGCCGACTCGGGAAGCACACCGCTCGCCCCGGTGAACAACTGACACCAGGGAAAGGAGAAGGTATACCTCAGTCAAGAATACGGCGGCATTCCAGGCCTCCTTTGGCCTCACGCCGGCTACTTGACGCAGCTCGCCAGCCACTCGAGCCCCTCGGTGAAGCCGGTGCCCTGGCGGGGGCCAGGGAACCTCGGGTGATCTTGGGCGATCTCGGGCGATATCGCGGCGGTCCTCATCGTGGCGGCTGGAACGATGCCGCAAATGAAGAGGCTAGTTTCGGTGTATCTCGGCGGATCTGCCTGGAAAACGCTGCACATAAAGAGGCGGAGCGGTCGCTGTTGCGCCTGCGGTCCCGCCGCCTGAAGCCGAGATCAGCCGAGATCAGCCGAGATCAGCCGAGATCAGCCGAGATTAGCCCGAGACCAGCCGAGACCAGCCGAGACGCAGCCGCCTGCAGCTCGTCCAAGCCTCGGGTAATCTCGGTCAACCTCGGTCAAAAGGGCCAATCTCGGGCAATCTCGCCTGCAGCTCGTCCAGGCCGAGCGCGAAGTAAATCTCCTCCTCTCGGACCGCGTTGGGCAGGTCGACCTTGTTGCCGAGGAGCAGGACCGGCACGTGCGGCGGCAGCGACCCTGGAATCAGATGTGCGGAGAATGAGGACACGGAGTGGGTGGAGCGTCCGGCACGCGCGGCGACGCGAGCCTAAACAAGACATCCGGCCTCGGAAAAAGAAATGCGCGCGCGCCCGTGCGGTGGCAGCGATCTCCTGCGAGCAGCTTGTGCAGCTCGAGGGCAGCCTGGGCGAGATCAAAGCAGATCACACCCGAGATCCCTCCCGAGATCAAGCGCCGTCCTCGAGCGGAGCCGCATCTCGGTCCATCTCGGGCGATCTCGGGCGATCTCGCGCCTCGGCAAAGCGATCGCGGTCGGCGGCGTCAACAATGTAGACGACGGCGTCCGCCTAGTCTTGTGCAACCTCTGCTCGCCTCGCGCAATTTCGGCCACCGGCGTCGGCGTTGTCTCGGCGGATCTCGGCTAATCTCGGCCGCCTCCTTTGAGTACTCGCGCCACATGCGCCGCGCGATCGCGTGGCCGCCCATGTCGACCGCGCGCAGCTTGAGCGAGCCGACGCGGATCTCGTCCGACACCGGCTGGTGCGTCGGCTCGTGCTGCACGACCTTGGAGCGCACGAGCATCGTGAGGAGCGTCGACTTGCCGGCGTTGTCGAGCCCGATCACGAGGAGCTGCCCCTTCTTCGACCAGATCCCCAGGCTCGCCATCGTGCTCTGCAGCACGCGGCGCCACCAGTCCAGCATGCTGCCGCCGCCGCGCAGCTGGTGCAGCCGCTCCGGCGCGCCGGCACGGCCAGCAGCGCCGGAGCCCGCGGGCATGGCCGTCAGGCCACGCACGGCTGCACGGTCAGCGAAGGAGGGCGCCGCCAGCAGGGCGATCAGGAGCGCCACGGCTCGCACGCCGATCGTGAGTCGCGACCCACTGGTCATATCGTCGCCGAGTACGAGAGCGCCACCTGCACAGCGACGCCGCTGTGTTTCTTTTTCGGCCCGGCTGCGCTCGAACGCGCGGCTCGACACCGAGACGCAAGACACGCTGCTCACCTGGGCCGCTCGGCACGGGCAGGCCGAGGCGGTGCGGCTGCTGCTCGAGGCCGGCGCGAGCGTTGGGGCGACGAGACCGGCCGCGGCGATTCCGCTCTACTCCTTGTGTGCCAGTAGAGCCACGTCGAGTGCGTCCAGCTGCTCCTCGTGGCCAATGCGGCGGTCAGCCAAGCCGATGAGGACGGCTTCACGCCGCTGTACATCGCGTGCCAGAACGGCCACCTCGAGATCGTCCGGCTGCTCCTCGAGGCCAGCGCGGCGATCAATCGAGCACCGCAGCATGGCGCCACACCGCTATACATGGCGTGCGGGAAGGGCCACCTCGACATCGTCCGGCTGCTTCTCGAGGCCAGCGCTTCAATCAATCAGGCCCAGGAGAATGCCGCCACGCCGCTGTACGTCGCGTGCCAGGAGGGCGCCACGTCGACATCGTCCGGCTGCTTCTCGAGGCGGGCGCGGCGGCCAGCCAAGCCCGCAACAACGGCGCCACGCCGCTGTTCATCGCGTGCCAGGAGGGCCACGTCGAGATCGCGAGGCTGTTGCGCGGCGCCGGCGCTTCAATCAATCAAGCCAAGGAGGACGGCGCCACGCCCCGCTGCTCATCGCGTGCCAGGAGAGCCAC
This sequence comes from Emiliania huxleyi CCMP1516, assembly GCF_000372725.1. NCBI lineage: Eukaryota > Haptophyta > Isochrysidales > Noelaerhabdaceae > Emiliania > Emiliania huxleyi. Next base: position 1,708,841 of record NW_005199770.1, read on the forward strand.
GTGGCTCGAGTGCGCCCGGCTGCTCCTCGAGGCCAACGCGGCGGTCAACCAAGCCCGCAACGACGGCGTTACGCCGTTGATCATGGCGTGCGCGGAGGACTACCTCGAGGTCGTTCAGCTCCTCTCCTCCTACGGCGCCTCCCGCGCCGCAGTGCCGCCCCTCTGCACGCCCGAGGAGATCGCAACCGAAGAAGGCCACGCCGACCTCGCCGCCTGGCTGGTCGCCAGCCGCGGCTGGACGCCGCTCCAGCACCTCGAGGGTCGAGGCGTGCCCGAGACTAGCGGCTGAAGAAGCGTGAGTGCATTGTCCTCACGCTCACTGTCCCTCTTCCCGCAGGCGGTCACCGTCGACCGGGCGCGGGCGCTGCTGCGCGGCGGCGCGGACTCTTCGGCCGGCGAGCCGTCGGTCCTCGAGCGGGCGCGCGTCCTCTGCGCGTGGGGCGAGAGTCGGATCCGACAGCTGCGGCCGCCGGCTCCAGACCACCGTCGCGATCCACTCTCTCGTCTCGCGGCCGTCGATGAACGGCAAGGTCGGCCTCGTCGTCTCCGCAAGCGCTTCGACGGGCCGCTTCGGCGTGCACGTGGCGGGCGAGGCCAAGGCCCTCGCCCTGAGGCGCGCTATGGCCTCTCCCCCCCACTCGCCGATCCTCTCTTTGGACACGCCCCACGCCTCTGCCCTTCCCCAGGCCCGCCAACCTTGAGCCAGCGGCTGAGGCGGTGGAGGTGGGCAGGCTCATCCTCAAGGCGGCGGAGTGGTCGCCGCAGTCGCACGAGCTCTTCCCGGAGGCGGCTCGCAAGTGGGCGGTCGCGGTGATGCGGCTGGGCTACCTGATCGCGTGGGACGAGGAGCGCTTCGACGGCGAGGGGGCGGCGCCGGGCGCTGGTGGACCTCTGGCGCAGCTTTGTGCTGCCAAGGGTGGTGGTGCGGGTGGGTATCGCGCGCCTTGCGGGGGGGGGCGCGGGCCGCCGCAGACGCGCATCGCGTCCCCATGAGCACAACAGCGTGTCTAGAATTTTACAACAACGTGTCTAGAAACCCAGTTGGGAAGACAACGGCCTGGGCACTTGGAGCACTTGTGGAGTGCAGTCATTATACAGACCCAGGGCCGGGGAGCTAAGAAGCGCACCCAGCGGGCCATGATCGGTCGGTATCGGTGTTTGTCGGAAAGAAAGAAGAAACAAGAAATCTTGCAGCACTTGCTTGGAGTGCAGTTAGCAACCTCACGCCCAGGACCGGGGAGCTAAGAAGCGCACCCAATTGGCCAGACCAGACGAAATCCTGTCGTTTTTTTCTATTCTCGTGAGTTGTGAACAGGTCAACTTGCGAAGTCCGGCCCACACTAGCTAGGTACCCAAATCCGCTACCTCCTGTATCGGGGTTATGGGGGGTTTCCGAGGTGTGAACGTGAACAGAGTAGCCAGATCGCTGTCGATCGTTACGGCACGCATGGGGGGCCTCCCGGACGTATGATCCTAGCCCAATAAGTTCCACGGAGCAGATTTGGATTTTTCACAGAATTAATGCACTGCTCCCGCACGGTACTAATAGTCGTAGTTTTGGGGGCGGCGCCCCTCACGGCACCACACCGCCGCAGGACAGCCCGAGATTAGCCTAGCAGTGAGTGGGAATCGCCTGCCGGTCGGCTTGGCACGAGCCAAGCACTTGGGCGGCCGTCATCCGAGTCCGAGCGGCGCCTGAGGTGGGTGCCACGGCGTCCGCACGAAGGCGTGGCGGGGTGAGGAGCCAGGGGTGGTGAACGCCTCCCCGTCGGGCGCGCGGCGCGCCGGATGGTCCGCCGAGGCCGCCGCCGCCCCGGCGGCGGCGATGGGGGCGGCGGGGCCGACCCGGCCGGCGTTTGTCGGCTCCACCTACAGAAGAGCAGTCTCTGTGGGTCGACGATACTAACTCGGTAGTAACGCTGAGCGGTGCTGTGCGACGCCGCGTCGTGCGCGAGGCGACCTCCTGAGGCTACCTGAGCTGGCTATGGATGCCACCAGGACGCACGGCTAGCAGGAGCCAGTCCGGCATGCCCTGCTGTGGAGCAGAGCCTGCTGGCGCACCGGCGATACTAACTCAGCGCGCCGCGAGAGGCGAATCTGGGCGACTTTGGAGGCGCAGTTCTCGAGGTTGCCGTCGACGATTGATGTCGGGTAACTTGTCACTGCCGTCCGGGGAGGTCTTCTCTCAGCAGGCCGAGCGCCGTGGCATCGCGCTGCTCGCAGCGCTGTCGCGGCGCCGAGAACCCCCAAAACTCGCGAGACCTCGATACTAACAAAGACTACAATACTGCAGGTAGGTCGCAGCTGTGAGCGCTGTCAGAGCGGTGTTTGTCGGAAATCATCAGCAGGACTAGAGCCGTCATGACTCGAGCCCCTCCCATGCTTGCCCTTCTCACGCTCGTGCACTCGACCGCGGCGTTTAGTCCTGCCGCCGTGCACGTTGTGCGCTCTTTCGCACAGCCGCGCCTCGCCACTTTGCGTGATGTGGGAGCGCACAACGTTGCACCCTTGATGTGGGAGCGCGCCGTCCCAGAGGAGGACAAGCACAATCAGAAGCGAAAGCGAATGCCGGCGACGCCGCCCGTGCCCGAAGAGGCCCTCGTCCTCGAGCTCGGCGCCACGCTCGAAGAGCTTCAGGCTGCCGCCGCCGCCGAGCAAGAGGACGGCGCTGACGCCATGGGTGTGGCGCTTGCGGCGGCGAACGAGGCGGATGCACAGGTGCTGCTGGCCGAGGAGGCGGTGGAGCGGGCGCTGGACGAGCTGGCAAAGGCGACGGACGAGGCGGCGACCCTGCGGGCCGAGGCGGAGCGCGTGGCCGGCAAGATGATTGCGAGTGCGGCCGCGCACGCGGCGGCGGCGGCGGCGATCACTGTCTCGGTCGGCGACGACCCCCACCCCGGGTTCCGCGCCAAATACGGCGCGCAGGCGCCGGAGAGGGAGGGGAAGAACCGCGCCGTCCCTCAGAGTGCCGCCAACCGGACCCCCAAAGCAGCGACGCCTCGCCACGGCTCGTGGGACAAGATCCAGAGCCCGACAACGGGAAAGGCGCAGACGCGGAGCCGCAGCGGCGGGGCCGGCCGACCCGAGCAGCCGATCCGAGCAGCCAAGGCGGGGGGTGCGACACCGCCGTCGGAGTCGGAGTCGGCGCCGGGAGACGGACCGTCGGACCTGAATTCGGCATTCGCGCAGGCGGCGGCCACCTGTGCTGCAGCCAGCTCCCTGCCGAAGGCCGTTCCGCCGCCGCCGCCTCGCGCGCTCGCCCCGTGATGCCGCCCCACCGCCCGCCTGCCCCCCCTCCTGCCCGCCTCCCGCCGCCCACCGCCCTCGCCGCCGCCCACCGCCCTCGCCGCCGCCCACCGCCCTCGCCGCCGCCCACCGCCCTCGCCGCCGCCCACCGCCCTCGCCGCCGCCCACCGCCCTCGCCGCCGCCGCCCTCGCGTCGCAGGCCGTGTCTTCGGGCGGGCTGGCGGGAGGGCCTGCGCGCACGCGCACGGGCAAGCCTCGGCAGGGTGCCCTCGGAGGCAAGCTGTTGCCTGTCGCCGCTGCCGCCTCCGCTCGCTCGCTCTCTCTCTCTCTCTCTCTCTCTCTCTCTCTCTCTCTCTCTCTCTCTCTCTCCCTCTCTCCCTCTCTCCCCCTCCCTCCCCCTTCTCTCTCTCTTTGCATGCGCACCCCCCCCTCCGCCTCTCACCGCTGCATGCGCCCCACCGCCGCCGCCTCCCCCACATCTGCGTGTGCACGGCGCCGCTGCGCTGCCGTAGCCGCTGGGCGCGATGCGACTGCTGTGTATGCCTCACCCCGCTGCCGCCTCCCCCACCACAGGCACGGGGCACGAGGGGGCAAAGCCGAGGCGCGCCGCACACACACTCACACTCACGCCGCTCACCCACGCGCATTGGGCCTTGCACTTCAATGCCGTGGGGCTCTGTCGAGGCTGCCCCGCCTCTTGCCCCGCCACCTTGTGTGGGTGGAGAGGTGTGGCGTACCTTGCCCAGGCGCACGCCGGCGCAAGCGTCCCCCGGCGGCAAGAAGCCCGAGGTGGTTGGGCTTGGGCCGGCATCGACGGTGGTCCGGGCGGCGGCCAAAGCGGCGGCCAGGGCGGGTGGGCGGCGGCCGGGGCGGCGGCCGGGCGCTCAGGGCGGCTCGCAGGGGCAGGGCGGCAGCGGGCTGCAGGAGGGGGACGGCGTCCAACACCGGTGATGCCTCTCAGCATGCAGCGCGCGCCAACCACGCCAACCCGCTCATTGCGTGCGTGTTGAGCGTGTGGTCGCTCCTCGCTGCTGGAGCTGGGCGTGGGGCCCTGGACTGGCCAGCCCGTTTTGCACAAGGAGTGTTGCGGCCCTACGGTTTTAGTTCAAATTCCGGGGTAACCAACATCAAGAAAGAGATTTCCCGTTTTTCGTTATACAAGAAATGATCGAAATTCCAAAAAAGATGATGGCAAGATATCCACAAGAGTGGGGGAGCGGGTGAGGCGAGCCGGGATGTCGTGGATGAGTCGAGGGGCATATGAGCGGTGGTGGGGATCGGCCGGGGGATGCGCGAGAGCGGGAGCGAGGCGGTCGAGGCTCGAGCGAGGCGAGACCGCATTAATCATCATGTAGAGCCGATTGCATGTGTACTTGAGAATTGATATCTTGAGTATGTCCGTGGCCATGCAACAGGCCAGCAAAGTCCGAAGTATACCGAAGTCGTGACCAGCTGCCCCCGTGCCCCCTAGCGCTAGCTAGTGCCCTATGAGCTATATGTGACATGACACACAGGCCCTCCCCCGAGTCCGAAGTCGTGACACTAGCTATACGACGAGTCCTGGCAGCACTAGATCGCATGGCGCAAATACGTGGCGGGGGGGCCTGCCCGTGGACGGACGCGGGACGTGCCGTCGAAGATGCTTCGCGGCTTGCCCTTTCTGGCGCTGACCGCGGCTGCGAGCACGAGCAACCTCGATGCTACAGAAGCGAGGCGCCTGAATCCGATTGCTGACCCATTAAAGGATGGACTTCGGGGGATTGACACGGACCTCAAAATTGGGGCATGGGAGTCGGCGGACCCCCTCGCGAAGTATGTCAAGCGGGAATTCAATATGGACTGCTTCAGCTCAGACCTGTACAAGCTGATCCTGGAGAACTACAAGGGGAGCTTGTCTGAGGTCGAGGGGGGAGAGGCGAATGTCAATGACGACTACACGACGACCATCGTGATTGAGGCGCGCAATCCCTCACGACCTAGCACACATCGCCCTGTCCCCGCGCTGGGGTGATCCGGTTCGCCATTCCTGCGTTACGGTGGCCGACCGCAGGGTGCATCAAAAACAGTAATGATCATCGTGATGGCCAGCATCCTCGGCGGAGGCCTCCTCCTCATCCTCTTTGGCGAGTGCCTCGTGAACACGGCATTGGTGCGGAGAGTAGAAGCTCGGAGAGGTCTGCGCAGCTATTGATTTGGCCGAAAGCAACATGGAGCCATAGGGCGGGCATGGAGCCATAGGGCGGGTACAGGACCGGGGCAGTGAATGGCCAACACCCTGTGCTGCAGGTACTCGTGGCGTTCATCTTTGCGTTCGCAGGCATCAGAGAGGGGGAGCAAACGCCGAGGAGCTGCCACGCCAATCACCCTGCATTGTCCACGCAGGCAGCCTCTGGCTCTGGAACATGGCCTTTGAAGGAAACGACGAAGAATGGATGAGATGCATGCTTCCCACGTGGCTGCGTAAGATGCTAACACCATGTGCACCGGAACCAGGGTAGCTGAGCCACCTGACCATCACGGGAGCATTGCGCATGATCTCGCGCACACCCGCTCTCGGCGGCGCTGCTCCAGGTGGCTGTCCCTCGGGTGCGCCATTCTCGTCTCTATTCTCGCCATCTGCCTCGCTCAAAAGTTCGTCACCCTCGCGTTTGTCATCGCGGGAGCTGTCGGCGGCGCGATCGGGATGGTGACGCTCAAGAAGGTGATCGTCGACGCCAAGCCGGAGATTGCGGAAGAGGACATCATGGACTACTACTGGATCTTCATCATCGTCGGCGCTATCCTTGCTGGCGCCGCATAGCCCCCCCCCCCCCCCCCCCTCAAAGCATCGGCGCCCCGAACCATCCATCTACCATCACCTCGTGCGCTAGGCCTCATCTCCCTCTGCCTCAAGAAGACGGTGATGATCCTGGTGACGTGCGTCATCGGCGGCTACGCGGTGGCGACAGGCGTGTACGGCATCATCCCGGTGCTCGGAGGCAGCGTGCCAGGGGTCTGGGTGTTTTACCTGGCGTTTGGTCTCGCCACCGGCCTCGGAATCCTCTTCCAGCTTTGCGTCACCCGCAAGTACGCCAGTCGCCACGCCAATCAGACGCCGCACGGCTCCGATGCCGGTGCTCACTCCGCCACTTGCCTTACGCCGCAGGTGTTGCGGGGGCAAGGATCGCGACTCCTCCTCGGCTGGCGATCCCAAGAGCGACCGCGGGTCCATGCACTGAGAGCAGCAGCAGGCTCTATTTTTGTGAGGCTCGGTGAGGCCCGAGGGTCATTCGCAGAGAGCTAAGTGCCCCACCGGCACCGCACAACGCTGCGTCCCGCCAGCTATCACGTCGCAAGCGTATGTCGGAGAGCTGTCAGACACTAGACAGGGGAGAGCGAGTCGAGGTGCCAGGTGGTGTGGTGGGGAGAAGTGCGAGTCGTGTGAGCCGCGCCCTGGCCGCCGCGCTTCACCGGACTGCGGACACCGCTCTATGCGCCCCCCCCCCCCCCCCCCCGGCTGTATACTGTTTTCGCGCCGCCCTTAGTTTTGCAATCCCACCGTCAAAATCAGATGATTGCACGTGAGGCCTCTCCGCCGCAGCGGTCGGCTCCAATATTGTTTATGGCGAGTATACCCCGCGACAGATATTTGTCATGTGCACCTGATGACGGCCGCCGACGCCTCAGCGCCGGCCGACGCCGTGTTCAGGTTCACGGCTGGCGAGACGATGCAGACCTCTCGCCCGACCTCCGCGTCTGTGCTTGCTTGTGCGTCTTGGGTCCGGGGTTGTGTTTTTGTGTGGAGACGTTTACCTTACCTTACCCGCTTTTATGGCGAATACTGCTCGGGCGACTCATGTACCGGGACGTGTAGCGGACAACGCCACCGCTGCGGCTTCCGCTGTCCCCGCTGCGTCGCAGAACTGCTCAGCGCCTAGCTGCAGGGCGTCCGCCGCGGCAGTGATGAGCGCTGTCAGGTCCTGCCCACGCGGCACTGCAGCCTCGGCCTCAGGCTCGTCCTCAGACCCTGAAGAGTCAGCTCCGCCCGGAGGCCTGCCATACCGCTGCGCCTAGAGCCAGACAGAACGAAGCGTGACGAGAGTGCGTGGTTAACGCACAGGCGGTATACTTCCTCACCGCTGCCGCCGCCTCCGCTGGACTGCCACCGTCAGCAAGTACTCTCTGCGCGGCTGCGATCGCCAGTTTGAGGCGTCGGCTCGCCTCGCGAGTCATGTATGGCCCGTCCTTGACGATACCTCGCCTCGTCGCAGCACGCGCCGCTGCCGGGCTCGCGCGTGGGCTCGCGCGTGGGCGCGCTGGGGGCATGTCTTTCTTGCTTGCACAAGATTCTTGCTTGGGGATGGAAGGTTCGGGCTCCGAGGTGTTAGGGGTACCAACATCGGGAGGCGGCCAGGGCTCATAGACTCGGTCGAGAGACCCCAGATTGGCATCCATGCCTCTCTGGACAGGGTGGCCCGCCACAACGACCCCTGGAATTGCGACTCGCCGCTTTCCTCCCGCTGTGTGAGCTCTGTGTCTTGATTTGCCAACAATAGACCTTACACCTTACACCTTACCTTCCGGAACGTCGACATGCGCGAAAGTTTCACGGCAACCCCTAGGGTACAGGTCCTGGCTTCGGTTTCGCAACAGCTTCGTTTTCACAACACGGCCGCCTCGCGACGCCGCGCCGTCGTGCAGATCGTGTCCGAGCCATCCACAAGGCCGCCGGCACATGTGCCAATGTGTGCCCGGAGCGCAGGGAGTCGATGGGTGCCGCAGTCCAAGCGATCACTGCACTGCAGTGCTCGCTCGCACTGCGGCGCTGCGCCACGGCGGCGAAGCATGTCTGGACTTCAAGGACAGTGCTTCTCCGCTGCTCGAGGCTTGCGGCAAGGTCCAGGCCGACCACACAGAGCACCCGAGGCAGCTGGCGTGGCCTCACTCATGACCTGTGCTACCCGTCGGCGGGGCCAGCTGCGGTTTCACAACGCGCCTCATTTTTGGCACCCTCCTGCTAGCCGCGCATGAGTAGGGAGACCGTGTGTGGTGTCTTCGCGGCCTAGAGCACCTTCTTGGCAGTCTATACTGCGCACAGCGGCGCGCTCGGCGTCGTCGGGCAGCGAGCTGTCCAGGAGCCGAAGTCGAGGCGGCGTCGCGGCGAGAAGGCCCGCGACAGTATCGAAGCGGCCGCTGTGAGTCGGCATCGTGTCCGCGGCTGTGTACGGCGGCTGTGTCCTGGGTTCGAACCCTGTTGTAACGTGGGCGGTACGGCCGCTCCAGCGATTGACCATACCCCCCCACCCGTCGAGCAGGCCGCCTCCGGCGGCCAGGACCATACCCCCCACCCTTTTGGCCCCGAGGTACCATACCTTACCCCGCAAAAAGTTCGAATCCAGCACCTATCTATTCGAGGCAAGCGCGAAGCCTGCCGACGCCGCTCCGGGTCCAATGCTGCGGCTGTCGCTGCTGTCTGCTTTCGCGCGAGGCGCGTACGGCATGACCACGGCCGCCAGGCCGAAGCTCGCGATGCGCACTCTCGGTTCGTCCAACCTGGAGGTTACGGAAGCCTGTCTTGGGACGATGACCTGGGGCGTGCAGAACTCCGAGGAGGAGGCGCATGCTCAGCTGGACTACGCCGTCAAGGAGTGCGGCGTCAACTTCATTGACACAGCGGAGCTGTACCCCGTCCCGCTCACGGCGCCAGAGTGGAGGGCAGGCAAGACGGAGGAGTTCATCGGAAGCTGGCTCAGCGCGAATCCAGAGTGGCGGGAAAAGATCGTCCTCGCCTCCAAGGTGGCAGGCTTCATGCCCAACTCACGCGTCGCCGCCGAGCGGACAGTGCCGCCGACGGACCCGCCGCCAGACTGCCGTCTCGACCGCAGCTCGGTCTTTCCATCACACACACACAACACACACACACATGCACATGCACATGCACATGCACATGCACATGCACACACACACACACACACACACACACACACACACACACACACACACACACACACACACACACACACACACACACACACACACACACACACACACACACACACACACACGCAACACACACACACACACACACACACACACACACACACACACACACACACACACACACACACACACACACACACACACACACGCACCACACACACACACACACACACACACACACACACACACACACACACACATGCACACACACACGCACACACGCACGCACACACGCACACACGCGCGCGCGCACACACACACACACACGCACGCACGCACACACACACACACACACACACACACACACACACACACACACACACACACACACACACACACACACACACACACACACACACACACACACACACTGCTGCGCCTCCGGAACCTTCTCCGAACCTTCTCGGAGCCTTCCCACCAGGTGCGTGCGGCTTGCGAGGCCTCGCTCCGCCGCCTGCAGACCTCGTACGTAGACCTGTACCAGCTGCACTGGCCGGACCGGTGCGCCGAGAGGAGCCGAGAGGAGCCGAGAGGAGCCGAGAGGCGCCGAGAGGCGCCGAGAGGAGACGAGAGGAGACGAGAGGAGCCGAGAGGAGCCGAGAGGAGCCGAGAGGAGCCGAGAGGAGCCGAGAGGAGCCGAGAGGAGCCGAGAGGAGCCGAGAGGAGCCGAGAGGAGCCGAGAGGACGACCATGGGCTGCTGTCGCGTGGGCGGCGAAGTCTCGCGAGAGGACTCACTTCAGCCGGCCCTGTCCAATCTCGGCCAAGCCCGGCCGACCCTGTCATCACCGGTTGCAATCACCTCAAGCCGGCCCTGTCCCCCGGGCACGTTCCAACCTCGGCGAGTCTTCGGCTCATCTCTCGGCTCATCTCGGCCAGTCTTCGGCTCATCTCTCGGCTCATCTCTCTCGATTCATCTCGACGAAATTCGTCGAGTCCCGGAGAACCTCGGCGAGTCCCGGCGATGCATCATCTCGCCCCCCCCTCCGAGGTACGTTCCGGCCTTTGGCGCGACGACGTACGACTTTGGGCGGGAGCGCGACAGTGTCGCGGTGGAGGAGACGGCGAGGGAGATCAAGGCGCTGATCTCGACAAGGGGCGGGCGAGACGCGGGCCGAGGGCACCCCGGAGAGCAGCCGAGATGAGGCGAGATTAGGCGCTGCTCGAAGAGGGCAAGATCCGGGCGTACGGCTTGTCCAACGAGACGCCGTACGGCGAGAGTCGCCAGAGAGTCGCAGAGAGTCGCAGAGAGTGGGCGAGAGTGGGCGAGAGTGGGCGAGATTCGATCCGGCCTGTCCAACAGACGCGGCTTGTTCCAGGGGAATCTCGGCGAATCTCGGCGAATCTCGGCGAAGCCATCCACCGTGACGGGGTTCGTGGGTCGCCAGGCGTGTGTCAGTGGGCGGCGGTTGCCGCGAAGCTCGGCATGCCACCACCGGCGCGATGCCATCCAGAACGCGATTCGCTGCTCACGACACACACACACACACACACGCACACACACACACACACACACGCACACACGCACGCACGCGCGCACGCACACGCACACACGCACACGCACACGCGCACACACGCACGCGCCAGCAGCACCTCGCTCGGAACTTTCTCCGAACCTTCCCGCAGGCGACCATCCAGAACGCCTACTCGCTGCTCACGCGCGGCTTCGAGGAGGCCCTCGCCGAGGCGCGAGATGTAGCCGAGATATAGCAGCCGAGATATAGCTGAGATGTGGCCGAGATATGGCCGAGATATAGCCGAGATAGGCGCTCGCTGAGGCGTGCTCGCCACCACAGCGTAAACCTCTCGCCACACACCCGTCTCCGTCCGCCTTTGCACACACCCGTTGACACCACCGAGGCCGCGTTGACATCACCCGGCGGCACGGGTCACGCTTGAAGCCGCCGCTGCTCCTCCGCGCCGAGGCGTGCTCGCCGCGCCATCACAACGTCGGGCTGCTGCCGTGGAGCGTGCTCTGCGGAGGGCTCCTCACCGGAAAGTGCCGCCGGTGCTCCGCTCTCGGCGCATCTCGGCGCGCATCTCGGCTCACCTCGACGAATCTCGCGCCTCAGGTACCGGCAGGGCGCGGCCGCCCCTGCCGGGAGCGGCGCGCGCTTCGTCGCCTTTGGCGATTACATGTCTCGCTGGCACCCCAGCCACGCGCGGCAAGAGACGCTGCAGGCGGCGGACGCGTACAGCGCGATTGCAGAGGGGGCGGGGCTCACGCCGTCCCAGCTGGCGATCCTCTGGTGCCGGACGCGGCCCTTCATCGCGACGCACGGCGCCGTCATCATCTGTGGCACATCCCCCCCCCTCGCAGCCGCGTCCACTCACAGCGTCGGCGGTGAACAGGCGCCGTCATCATCGGGGGCACGTCGCTCTCGCAGCTGGAGGAGAACCTCGCGGCGTTCGCGCTGCCGGCGGAGGCGCTCACCGAGGAGATGGTCGGCGCGATCAACGAGGTGCACATGCGATGCCGCGACCCGAGCAACAGCCTCTGAGCACAACGGCCCGGATCGCGATCCTCGCCCGGACGCCCGCGCGCATTACGAGGCGGCACTCGTGACGCATTTAGTTCTCCTATTTTTATCCTATTTCCTATATGCTCCTTCCGACGCTCGAGTGATCACACCGCTTCTTCACATGTCAAGCGGCGAGCGACCGAGCAGGGGCGTGGGGCGCTTGCCCTCATGCCGCCCCGCTCCCCTGGGCTGGATTCGGGACCAGCGAGGGCTGGGTACAGCCCCTTGGAGTGTGAAGGCTTCGTAGCCCTCCGGTCTACTGGGAACGAAGATCCGCAGGACTGGAGCGAAAAAGGGAGGCAGGGGCGAGGGCGCCCCTGGCCACCGTTACGTCTCGGTCCTCGAGGAGGGCACTCGCGCGCCTCTCGTCTCGCGCTTTGGCTCTGACATCGACCGCAAGATCTCCGTCGTCTCGCGCCTGATGCGATGCGTGGCCACGCTCCATGAGGTCAAAAAAAACTGTTCTCCGCTTTTTCTCCCCTAGTCATCTGCCCGCGCCGCGCGCCTCTGTGGCGGCCAGGGGCGTGCGCGAGACAGGGGGCTCGAAGCCCTTTTCTGTGAGCAGGGATTCCCTCCCGGCGGGGGTTGTGGCGGAGAGCCGGCATGGGAATCGCCGGCCCCCACCCAGGGGGTGCCCCTGCCAGGCGCCGCAAGCGGCGCCCGACAGGGGCGGGTGCCCCCACCCCGAGGGGTGGGGGCGGGGGCGGGGCCCAAAGTGATTCGGCCTATCGCCTCGGCAAGGTCCTCGGTGCGATTCTCCACGGTGTCGTCGAGCGAAAGCGCGGTAGCCGCGGAGGTGATGACGTCGACATCGGTGGAATCGGCTGGGTCAACGTCAATGTCGATAGCTCTTTCACGCCGGATCCCCTTGTTGTCTCCAATGTGTCGCGCCTGCGCGCTCGGCGTGTGTATGAAATCCATATCACCCCCTGCTCCACGATGGGGGCTTTAGGCGACGAGGGCGGGGCGCTAGGCGGCGGTTCGTTTTCGGGGGAGTCGGGTGGGTCATCGGCGTAGCTAGAGGCCCCATCACCGATGTCGTCGAGTGGGATGGTTGTACCTCCTCCGTTAATACCCACGTCGTCGCCCACGGTGCTGCTCTCCCCGTCGTCTGCGTCTGTTGGGACAGACTCGTCTTGCCACTCCGGTGCGCCGCAATCCCTCGCGCCGCTCCTGCCGAGGGCAGCTTTCTTATCGACGTAGTCGTTCCACTTATGACCACTGTGCCCCTTGACGTGTCTCCATGTCACTTCGTGCCTCGACGCTAAATGCCGCCACGCTGCTCGAAAATAGCTCGCTAGTTGTGCGTTCTCCCCCGGCGAGATTCTCCCCGTCGCACACGCCATCGCGTACTCGCTGTCCGTTCGGACCACCCCTCGTGAGCCTGCTGGTCGTGGTGCCGTGTGGAATAGTGAGCGAAAAAGCTCCGCAAGCGCTGACAATTCTGCCGTGTTATTGGTGGGTTTCCGCGCCCCCACGAAAGCGGCGTGTACGGGGCTAGTCACGACGGGGCCGTAGCCTTCGGTCACGAGCTCACAAGATGAAGAATTTAAACAAAAGAACTCTCTCTCACAGCACACAGGCTCGACACAGGTGCGAACTGGCGCGTGCTAGTACTATCACCGGCACACCACCGGAGCCGCCTAAGCGACTCCGTTAAGAACGGCAATGCACTTAGCACCGTGCACGATGCCGCTGTCCCCGCACGCTAGCTCGTTCACCGTCTGCCACGCCACGGCGGTGTGGAGAACGACAGACAAGCGCTGCATCTGCAGCCCGTGCCAGTTCTTGGTGGTCCATGTGACCTCATCGAGGTGCTGAGCGTGCGAAAGTTTGTTACTCAGCTGGTCCGCCGCCTGCCGAAGAATTTTGCGGACGCCGTCCCCGAAGCCGCCGAACGTCTCGAAGTCGAGCAAACGCAGGTCGCAAGATGAAGAATTCCTGACCCGCGACATGACTTTGTGGCGGCTTCGCGCCGCGCGTCTTGCCTCCGCGTCGGTGGCCCTGTGCGGCGCGTTGGAAACCGAGAAACTCCTCCGAAACAATCCGGAAAAGACTGCGCGGCACTCCTCTCGGTGCGAGCTTACGGATGACATGGCTGCTCGGTGCGAGCTTAGCGACGTGGACGACGGCACTGTGTTGACACTTGAGAAGCTCTACGCTCGCCTTCCTGACGTGAACGATATACCCATCGTGGAACAAAATCAAATCGACGACTCTGGAGGCTCCGAAATTTACGGCGAACTCACGCCGCGAGGGGTGCGTGAAGTGCGAGAACTCCTCTCGCCGCGGAAGGACGACGTCTTTTACGACCTGGGAAGCGGGGCTGGACGTTTTGTGCTGCAGGCGGCGCTGGAGTGGCCATGCAGCCACGCGGTGGGGATTGAGCTGTCTCGCACCCGTCATCGAGTCGGCGAGGTGGCCCTCTCCCGCACCGCGCCCTTTGTGCGCCAACGTGCCACCCTGCGCTGCGCGGACATGCTCACGTGTGAGGGATGCGAGGACGCGACGCTAATCTACGTTGCGTCGCTGGTATTTGACGACGCATTCATGCGGCAGCTGGGCACGCGGCTGTCGCAGCTTCCTCGCCTTCGCGCCATCGCGTCGCTGCGTCCCTTTCCTCCTGGAGCACTGCCAGAGTTTGTGCCAGCCAAGCGGAATGCGGCGCCAGACTCGGACCCGGCGACCCTCCGAGAGCGCGTCGAGGCGACGTGGGGCGCAACTCGCGTGTTTATCTATGCGAGGGAGACGTGAGCGGGGAGACATAGGTCAGGTGCTGAGGCAGATCCCCACAATCGGCTCTCCGCCGGACCCTCATCCCGCTGCTCGCCCGCGTTCCGTGGCTCTCTAGACTCTTGTCTGTTGCGCTTCTCTCTAGACTGGCTACTGTATATCTCTCACAATGAGCTGAAACAGAGCACACCACTCACCAGCATGTCTCGTAACCGGAAATGACACCCACCCGATCGGAGTCCCGCACGCCCGCAGCCGCACGCAGCGTGAGCGGCTCGAGCGCCCCTTGACGCTTGAGCGTATTCATCGTCCTACCCCACCTCCCCCCACTCCCTCCGAGGCGCCACCCGCCACAAAAACTCTAGCCCGCGCCACGCGAGCATGCTCACACACCGCCAGGGCGTGGGGCTTTGAGGTGCTTCGCCCCCCCCTCCCCCTCTCTTCACCACTCCTTGCCCCACGACTCGTCGTCCACCCGTTGCTACCGTTGCTGCCGTTGCTCTCGTCGCTGCCCTGCGCGGCGACCGGCGTGGTGCGACTGGCGGGAGTCGCAGTCGACATCGAGTGCCTAGTTCCGTCCCGCTCCGGTGGTTGAATGTGAACCGCGCTGATCTCCGTCGGCGACGGCGGAGAGCCCAGAGGAGCCGGCGGAGAGAGTGCCCGAGTCGGAAGAGTGGCCTATCGATCACTGGCCATCGATGGCTGTCTGACTAGCTGGGAGTGGAGGGTGCGCGAGTCGGAGGGGTGGCCCTTGGCCGAGTTGGTCTCCGAGCCGACAGACATGACGGCGGGAGACCTAAGCAGTGGGAGGAGTGAGTTGTTCACTATTGTTGACTGGTGGGTCAGGCTCCCGAGCCGACAGACATAGCGACGCGCGACCCCAAACCTCGTCCATCTCTGATTCACCAAATGAGCTAACTGACTACCGATGATCATTCGCTCACCCCCAGCCATCGTCCATCTCGCCCCAGTCGTCGCCGCCGGCCGCAGATGCCGCCGCCCCCTGCTCTGGTAGCTTCTCCTTGACACCAGCCTCCGCCGCCGCCGTCTCTGCAGCCGCCGCCGCCGCCGCCTCCGCCTCCGTCGCCGCCGCCGCCGCAGCAGCAGCAGCTTCGGCCTCCTCCGCCGCCGCCGCAGCAGCAGCCTCGGCCTCCGCCGCCGCCGCTGCCTGCCTCGCCGCGGCGGCCGCCGCCGCAGCAGCAACAGCCTCCTCCGCCTCCTCCCTCGCCAGCTCCGCGGCGAGCGCCTCCTCGACCTGAAGACTCAATGGTCAACTCATCAGCTAACCACGCCTCGCCAGCTCAGTGCCGAACGCCCCCCCCGACCTCGCGGGCCAGCTCCTCCTCCGCCGCCGCCTGCCGCGCCGCCTCCTCCGCCTCAGCTCTCCTCGCCGCCGCCTCTGCCGCCTCCGCCTCCGCCGCCGCCGCCGCCGCCGCCGCCGCCTCCGCCGCCGCCGCATCTGCCCTCGCCGCCGCCTCCGCCGCCGCCCTCGCCGCCTCCGCCGCCGCCACCTCCTCCGCCGCCACCCTCTCCGCCTCCGCCGCCGCCAGCTTTGCAGCCATCGCCGAACGCATCGTGTGCACCTTTGCCCTCTCCAGCCGCCCCCGCACGGCCGTCGTGGTGCAGCTCCAGTCAGGCTGCCCGCAATGGCATCGGCAGTGAGGCTGCCGCTGCCACCGCCGACACGTTGGTGCCGGAGCCGTCAAGCAGACCCCTCGCACGTCTCGCGACCTTTGGAGCTACTTGCGCGCAACCGGCTGGCGCGAGGAGCAAAAGGGCAAGAGGGCGAGCAATACAGCACGCGCGCCGTGCGGTGAACCGGGTCGGCATTGAGGCTTCTGACGCCCTCGTCCACACACTCTCACTCAGAAGTGAGTTTTACCAAAGACGAAAGTGAGTTTTAAGCCAAACCCTCTCCGGAATCTCCCCCTTGACCCTTGGTTTCCCTCACCGCAACGCTCAAGGTAGTGACTCCCCGCCGCCAGGACCCCCCTCGCCCTCGTAGCCGTCCCGCTCCGCCGAGTACCGGGCCGCGTAGGCGCGGAGCAGCGACGCGCGCTCGCCGCGCGCGATCGTCCGCCGCATGAGCGGGACGTAGTACGCGTCGTCTGTCCTGAGGGGCGGGATCGGCTGCTCGCCGAGCAGTTCGCTCGCGCGCAGCCGCCCCTCCGCCACGTCCGCGCACGCCTAAGGGAAGGGGGAAGG
>NW_005199770.1:1725623-1727522 GCF_000372725.1 Emiliania huxleyi CCMP1516
AGACAGGAGCTGGTGGCGCCATTCAGAGTGCAAAGGCCGCCCCCCACACGTGGGTGAGCGGTGTGTGTGTCACGTGTTCGCCCGTATGTGCGTGTGCTTGTGTGAGCCTCGCCTCCTGGGACCCAGTGCTGCCTTCTGACTCTCGTCGGTCTGTCTGCCTGTCCCGATCTCGACGGTCTGTGTGCGCGGCCTCGGGCCCGGGGGATGTGTGTGCTGCGAACCTTGACGAGGTCGTAGGCGACGTCGTCCAGGACGCGCGAGTCGCCGCGGTAGGAGGGATGCGCCGCCACCTGAGGGGAAGCTTCCGAGAAGGTTCCGAGAAGGTTCCGAGAAGGCCGCGGTAGGAGGGATGCGCCGCCACCCGCGCGCGCATCCAACGCGCCGCCGTCGCGAGCTGACCGGACGCACGGCGCCTAATCTCGGGTACCCTCGGGTCAGCTGAGGGTACCCTCGGGGAGCCAGAACCCGGCAGCCAACGAGAGCGAGGGGCCGCGGCGCCGGAGGAGGTCCATGTAGCTGCGCATGAGCTCGAGAGTCTCTGGGTCGCACTGGATTGCCTGTGGGTGTGGGCAAGGAGGAGAGATGGCCGAAGGTCCGCGTCTCTCGGCCGCGAGATGGCCGAGGGATGGCCGAGAGATGGCCGAGAGGTGGCCGAGAGATGTAGAGAGAGGGCCGAGAGAGGGCCGAGAGATGGCCAAGAGATGGCCAAGAAACGGGCAGAGCTGTGGCTCGCCTCGAGGTAGGCAAAGATGAGGGGGATCAGCCCGGGGAAGTGGTCGCCCTTGCCCGTCAGTATCTCGAGCACGCTCATCTCCTGCGCGCCGAGAGAAGAGGCGGCGTGTGGCGAGGCGCCCGGCGCTGCCTGCCTGGCTGTGGGGATGGGTTTGGGTACTGTGGAGGTAGGGGATGGGTTTGGGTACTGTGGAGGTAGGGGATGGGTTTGGGTGCTGTGGAGGTAGGGGATGGGTTTGGGTACTGTGGAGGTAGGGGATGGGTTTGGGTACTGTGGAGTCCGGAGATGCCTCACTGTCGTTCTCTGTCTGCCCGCGCTCGGCTGTCGCGAGGAGGGTGCCGCCGAGGGCCAGGGGTGCGCTCGTGTGTGCAGAAGCACGGGGGGCGCGCGGGCAAACTGTGGGTTTGGGTGCTTTGGAGGTAGGGGATGTGGTTGTGGGTACTGTGGAGGTAGGGGATGATGCTCTCACCTCGCATGCGTCCGGGTCGTCGACGTGCTCCTCCGGCGGCGCCTGCGGGAAGGTTCGGGGAAGGGTGTGGGAAGAGGGTCCGGGAAGGGTCGGCGACAGCCTCTCTCCTCTGGCGCGCGCCATGTGCTTTCGGAACCAGAACCGCTGCTGCAGGACGGCGTCGCGGAGGTGTGCGCGGCGCATGTTCTCGTCCACCTAAGGGGGAGGTTCCGAGAAGGTTATGATCATACCCGCATTCATTGAGTCAGCGCACCTTGGTGAGGGGGGGGGGGTAGGGGATGGGTCTGGGTACTGTGGAGGTAGGGGATGGGTTTGGGTACTGTGGAGGTAGGGGATGGGTTTGGGTACTGTGGAGGTAGGGGATGGGTTTGGGTACTGTGGGGTAGGGGATGGGTTTGGTACCGTGGGGGTAGGGGATGGGTGCGGGTACCTTGGTGAGGGGGAGGTAGAGGTTGAGGTCGAAGGCGAGGATGACGCGCGAGACGAGGACGACGAAGGTGGTGAAGGCGGCATTCTCGAAGTCGGTCAGCTGCACCTGCAAAAGAAAGACACGCGCGTCGGCACCTCTTCTTCTAGGCTCTGGCGTCCCCTCGAGGTCGGCCAGCTGCACCTCCATCGACCGGAACTCGACGCGCCACCCGACCTGCGGAACGCACGCCGTGCGCCGACTCATCGCCTACTGCCCCCCCCCCCCCCC
>NW_005199770.1:1727622-1731443 GCF_000372725.1 Emiliania huxleyi CCMP1516
AAAACACGTGGATGAGCCGTGTGTGAGTCGCGTGTTCGTCCGTAGGTGCGTGGGCTTGTGGGATGCTTGTCTCATGGGACCCAGTACTGCCTCATGAGCTCTCGTCTGTCTGTCGGCCTTTTGCGATCTCGTCGGTATGTGTGCGCGAACTGGGTCCGGGAAGAGTCGTGGACGGCGTCTCTGCTGTGCTGCGTACTCAACGCTTTCCCAGACCTGCGGGCCGCACGCCGTGGCGCGCGGCGGCGGCTTCCAGCGGACCGTCTGCCAGTTGGTTCCTAGAAGGTTCCGAGAAGGTTCCGAGAAGGTTTCGAGAAGGTTCCAGCGGACCGCCGCCAGTTGGTGCCCTGCAGGTTCTCAAAGTGGTCCGTCTCCGTGGCGTCGTCCAGGCGCAGCCTACTCTCATTGGAACCAACGCCCCTGCGAGCACCAGCCCGCTCATCGGTTGAGCGCCTCCGCGCATCGTTACGGCGCCTAGTCCCATACCTCCAGAGTACCGAACCCAGTGTGGGTTCAGTCCCGTGGGTGGTGCGGTAGGCGCGTTGCAGCCGGCTCTTCATGATGACGAGCGGGTCTCTCCCCACATCTCCCCACATCTCCCCACATCTCACCGGCTCTTCATGATGACGAGCGGGTCTCTCCCCACATCTCCCCACATCTCCCCAGATCTCACCGGCTCTTCATGATGACGAG
The DNA here is from genome assembly GCF_000372725.1 of Emiliania huxleyi CCMP1516. Taxonomy (NCBI): domain Eukaryota; phylum Haptophyta; order Isochrysidales; family Noelaerhabdaceae; genus Emiliania; species Emiliania huxleyi. Next base: position 1,728,313 of record NW_005199770.1, read on the forward strand.
CGGGTCTCTCCCCACATCTCCCCACATCTCCCCACATCTCACCGGCTCTTCATGATGACGAGCGGGTCTCTCCCCACATCTCCCCACATCTCCCCACATCTCCCCACATCTCACCGGCTCTTCATGATGACGAGCGGGTCTCTCCCCACATCTCCTCACATCTCCCCACATCTCCCCACATCTCACCGGCTCTTCATGATGACGAGCGGGTCTCTCCCCACATCTCCCCACATCTCCCCACATCTCCCCACATCTCCCCACATCTCACCGGCTCTTCATGATGACGAGCGGGTCTCTCCCCACATCTCCCCACATCTCCCCACATCTCCCCACATCTCACCGGCTCTTCATGATGACGAGCGGGTCTCTCCCCACATCTCCCCACATCTCCCCACATCTCCCCACATCTCACCGGCTCTTCATGATGACGAGCGGGTCTCTCCCCACATCTCCCCACATCTCCCCACATCTCCCCACATCTCACCGGCTCTTCATGATGACGAGCGGGTCTCTCCCCACATCTCCCCACATCTCCCCACATCTCACCGGCTCTTCATGATGACGAGCGGGTCTCTCCCCACATCTCCCCACATCTCCCCACATCTCACCGGCTCTTCATGATGACGAGCGGGTCTCTCCCCACATCTCCTCACATCTCCCCACATCTCCCCACATCTCACCGGCTCTTCATGATGACGAGCGGGTCTCTCCCCACATCTCCCCACATCTCCCCACATCTCCCCACATCTCACCGGCTCTTCATGATGACGAGCGGGTCTCTCCCCACATCTCCCCACATCTCCCCACATCTCCCCACATCTCACCGGCTCTTCATGATGACGAGCGGGTCTCGCACAAACAAGTGCGCGACGTGGCGCGCCAAGTCCTCGTCCACGCCGCCCTCAAGCAGCCTCTCGAGGGAGGGGCCGTCCACGGGCGCGTCGAGGTCGTTGTACCGCTTCATGCAGCCTAAGGGAAGGGAAGGGAAGGGACACCTCTCCACACACACGAGGTGGTGGGGCAAGGGCAAGGGCCAGGCAACCCTCGCGTCTCCACGTCTGACGACAGGAGGGTGTGTGTGTGTGTGTGTGTGTGTGTGTGTGCGTGCGCGGCGCGCGCGCGCGCGTGCGTGTGTGGTGTGTGGTGTGTGTGGTGTGTGTGTGTGTGTGTGTGTGTGTGTGTGTGTGTGTGTGTGTGTGTGTGTGTGTGTGTGTGTGTGTGTGTGTGTGTGTGTGTGTGTGTGTGTGTGTGTGTGTGTGTGTGTGTGTCCCTCCACGGTTGGCGAGATACACCGAGATCGACTCGTAGCGTGACTTTGGGAGCGGCGCCACTCCGCCGCCCGCAAGCGGCGCGAGCTCCTACTCAGGACAGCAACTCGTCCATCTCCCCGCATCTCCCCGCATCCTCCCCGCATCCTCCCCGCATCTCCCCATATCTCCCCATATCTCCCCGCATCTCCCCGCATCTCCCCATATCTCCCCATATCTCCCCGCATCTCCCCACACCTCCCCGCATCTCCCCGTATCTCCCCACCCCTCCTACTCAGGCAGCGGCTCGTCCTCATACGCGCTGTCCACTCCGCCGCCCGCCGGCGCCGCGAGCTCCTCCGCGCTACGACGCGGCGCAGACTCGTCGGGCGGCACGCCGCGCTCGAACGGCGTGCGGTCGTCGACCTAATGGGCCAAGCAAGACCTAGTCTCTCCCCAATGAGCAAAGGGAGGACTGGACGGCGGGCGGTCGTCTACCGACGCAGCGACGGTCGCCCACCGCACGTCCGTGGGGGAGATATGGGGAGATATGGGGAGATATGGGGAGATATGGGGAGATATGGGGAGATACCGACGCAGCGACGGTCGCCCACCTCACGTCCGTGGGGGAGGTATGGGGAGATATGGGGAGATATGGGGAGATATGGGGAGATATGGGGAGATATGGGGAGATACCGACGCAGCGACGGTCGCCCACCGAACGTCCGTGTCGGCGAGGCGGCCTGAAACAGCAAACGCGGCCTTTCGACCCCCGCGCTCTGGCGTTCGGCGTCCGTGCCGGGGCGAGGCGGCCTAGAAGCGAGCGCCCCCTGTCCGTCCCTTTCTTTTTCTGCGCCCCTGGCGGTGTCGACGTCGGAGCCGCGGCGCCTACGCGACGCGCGCAGCAGCTGTCCACTGTCTGGCGGGGGAGCTGTCCATCAGAGAGCTGTCCATCAGAGAGCTGTCCATCAGAGAGCTGTCCATCAGAGAGCTGTCCATCAGAGAGCTGTCCATCAGAGAGCTGTCCATCAGAGAGCTGTCCATCACGGTCTATGTCGGGCGAGGCGGGGCCACGAAGGACGGGCGGGGGAGATATGGGGAGATGTGGGGAGATGTGGGGAGATAGGGGGAGATATGGAGATATGGGGAGATATGGGGAGATAGGGGGAGATAGGGGGAGAGCTGGGGAGAGATGGCGGGACCATGAAGGACGGGCGTGGCGGCGGTCAGCGCGAGCATCACCGGCGCGAGGACCTGTTCACAGCTGAAGGTGTGAAGAGACGCCGTTCACAGCCAGCGCGAGCATCACCGGCGCGAGGACCTGTTCACAGCTGAAGGTGTGAAGAGACGCCGTTCACAGCCAGCGCGAGCATCACCGGCGCGAGGACGGCGAGGTGGTCGTAGAGATGACGCGACTCGTCGATGTCCCGCGCCTGGAAGGCTCAGAGAAGGGTCCGGGAAGGGTCGGGGAAGGGTCGGGGAAGGGTCCGGGAAGGGTCCGAGAAAGGTCCGGGAAGGGTCCGAGAAAGGTCCGGGAAGGGTCCGGGAAGGGCCCGAGAAAGGTCCGGGAAGGGCCCGGCGAGTCAATGTCGCGCCTGGAAGGTGACCTGGAGGCAGCAGCAGCCCAGTGAGATATGGGGAGGTATGGGGAGGTATGGGGAGGTATGGGGAGATAGACCTGGAGGCAGCAGCAGCCCATCCCGTACGCCATCGCGTCCATCTCGATGCCTGCCCGACACGGAAGGATGGGTTTGGGTACTGTGGAGGTAGGGGATGGGTTTGGGTACTGTGGAGGTAGGGGATGGGTTTGGGTACTGTGGAGGTAGGGGATGGGTTTGGGTGCTGTGGAGGTAGGGGATGGGTTCGGGTACTGTGGAGGTAGGG
>NW_005199770.1:1731543-1741643 GCF_000372725.1 Emiliania huxleyi CCMP1516
CGCGTCGCGCAGCAGCGGCGCGCGGATGTCCCCCTTGCGGGAAGGGAAGGTGCGGTAGGGGGGCCAGGGCTAGCCCTCGCGACTCCACGTCTGGACGACAGGAGCCCCACGGCAGTCAAAGTGCAAGGCCCGGTGCGCGTGGGTGAGCGGTGTGAGAGTGTGAGACAGGCGGTCTGCTCCGCGCGCAGCAGCGGCGCGGCGGCGTCTCGCTCTGCCGCCTTGGAGATATGAGGAGATATGGGGAGATATGGGGAGATATGGGGAGTTATGGGGAGGTATGAGGAGATATGGGGAGATGTGGGGAGATATCCGCCGCCTTGGAGCCGCGCCGCAGGCGTATGTTGCGAGTGAGCGCGTGGAAGCGCGGAAGCGGCGTGATGAGAGCGTCGGGCGCGCTGGCCGACAGCGTCGCGTCGTTGCCTGCGGGACGGGTCAGAGAGGGGTCCGAGAAGGGTCCGAGGAAGGGCGGCGAGCCGACTCGTCGCGTCGTGGCCCGCGGCGGCTGCGGGCTCGGCAAAGTCGCCCACGCCGAGAGTCGGGAAGGCGGGCATGGTGATCGCGCGCTCGTCTGGACGGAGCACCGCCGCCAGCCGCTTCCGCCGCAGCCGCATGTTGTGCTCGACTCGCCTGGTACAAGAAAAGATGCACGCGCGTCGTTTTTCTTTTCTTGGATCAGCCGCATGTTGTGCTCGACTCGCCGGAGGTCGGCGGTGTACCCGCCGTACGGCACGCGCGGTGTGCCTAGGGAAAGGTCCGAGGAGGGTCCGAGAAGGGTCCGAGAAAGGTCCGAGAAGAGGTACCCGCAGGCACGCGGTGTGCCTAGGGAAAGGTCCGAGAAGGGTCCAAGAAGGGTCCGAGAAAGGTCCGAGAAGGGGTACCCGCAGGCACGCGGTGTGCCTAGGGAAAGGTCCGAGGAGGGTCCGAGAAGGGTCCGAGAAGCTTCACCCGCCGTATGGTACGCGCGGTGTGCCCTCGACCATCCACGCGCCGTACTCCGGGTGCCACGAGCACGCCTCCCCGAACCCGTCCCGGCGTCCAAACTGGTGCTCCTTCTGCCGCAGCACCTCCAGCACCTCCTCCGCCCGCAGCGCCACCTTGGCCGTCTTTTGCTTCTCGTCCAGACGCACGAGGTGGTATTCGATCTCATCGCCCCAGAGAAGCTCGTCGCTGGTCAGCGCCTTGTTGTCGTGGAACATCGCGACGAACTGCTGCACGCCGTGCTCGCGCACGTAGCTCAGCCACGGCAGCGCCTCGTCGAAGGCAAACATCTCGTCCTTCGAGAGCTGCTGCTCACCCGCGCCGCCGCGTACGCGGCCGATGTGCGGAGGCAGGCGAGCGGCCTCGCACGCACTCAGCAACAAGGCAGCGATGCCGAGGAAGAGCTTGAGGTGCACCGGCCGAGGTACCGGCGAAGGCACCATGGCTGGCTAACTGTTCGACGCGAAAAAGAGAATTTTGGTCGTTGGCTGAGGTGGCGGGCCGGAAGCTCACGAATGAATGGGGCACCGGGGAAGTGTTGACGTGGCCGCAAATGAAGCGAGTCTATGGCCTCAAAGACAACACGACGGAACATAGCGAATACAAGAGGCTGGCGGAGCAGCTGGAGCGACCAGAGTGGGCGCAGCTGCGACAATACTGGAAGTGGGCGGCCATAGAAGAGCGCGCACACGGACAGAAGACGGAACGGAGGGCGCCCGATAGGGTGCGGAAGGTGAAGGCGGCAAGGAAGGCGCCGACCTGCTACGGGGGAGGCACGGAGGAGGACGAACACGGATGGGAGTACCTCTGCGAATGGGAAGGCGAGCAGAGCGACAGCTGGGTGTGGCACGATAAGATGCCCCACACATGGGAGCAGGAGCTAATGCACGCGCAAGGCGCGAGACGGCAAGCGGCGTCCTTCCGAGAGTGGCTAGAACACCGCAGAAGACTAGGTAGATCGGGGCCGGAGGCAGCGCAAGCGGACAGGGGGTGCGCGTTCGCAGGGAAAGGGCCTTAAAGTAAACACGGGTCTCCGAGGGTTGGTTCCGTGTACCGGGTTTCCCCTTAACTTCAGAACGCCCCCTCTACTCGGAGCTAGCAGACACGACACTGTACACCACGCACGTGCACAGGTCCTCACTCAGCATCCCGTCCCAGGGTTCCACCGCCCGCCTTCCCGGGGCTCCGGTTCTCCCTGATTCGCTCTTTTATTCGCCTGTTTCTGATGTCTCTCCTTTTGGTATTATAAAAAAGTCCCGGAAAGTGAGAAACGCCGGGCAGCGTGACGCATTACTGAACCCTCCCATACGTGCTCGTGCTCCTCCTTTGCTGTCCCATCTCCCCATCTCTTTCCCGCCTGGGCGGGGCGGTGGGCGGGCGCGCGGTGCGGCGTGGCGTGTGCGTGTGCGCGACTGCGACGAAGGACCGCTCGCAGAGGACCATTGGGTTTGTACTATTAACAACGAAGGAAATCAGAAAAAAGAGAATTTCGTTGTATGCTCATCACATCCGCCGGCTTTTGCGTGCCTGCAGTTCGCCACCGTGTATCGCACCGATGTTGGTTGGGCTTCTCCAATTCGCCGCGGCCACCGCGTTCTCGCCCCGGCCCGCGCAGTGCCCGGTGGGCGAGCCGATCGTCGGCCCGTGCACGGTGGAGCCATTCGAGTGCCCGGTGGGCGAGCCGCACGTCGGCTGCGTGTTGCCCCAATTATCGCGAACTCTCACAAACGTCGTGCCAAACGTGACAATCGGCTCGCACACCTTTTCGGGCAATCCGTGCAAGAACTACCCCGGATACCCGCGTACGCGGAACCCCATCCACCACTACACGAACGCTTTGACGGGAAGCTGCGAGCTGGTCGACGATCTCACAGACTGGGAGATCCCCCAGACCGCGATCGACGTGACGAAGGGCACCCAGGTGGGGGCGGCGGCGAGGGGGGCGGCGGCGAGGGCGGCGGCTAGGGGGCGAACGTGTGGCCTAGGCCGCAGCGGCTTCCGTTCCTCACCCCGTCCCCCCTCTCTCCTCAAAGGGCCTGATCAAGCCCGACCTGGACCCGAAGCCCCTCCACAAAGCGATTGGCCCCGGCAAGGGCTGCGTGGTCAACATCCACTATCACCTCGGGACGGAGCACTACAACGCGGACTCGTACAGCGAGAACGGCCCAGAGTTCCTCGAGCGGGCGCTTGGCTGCGTCCCAGCAAATTATGAGGGAATGGACGGGTACGACCCGACGAAGGACACCGTCTTTTGCTGCGAGAACTATGACCACAACCATCTCGCGTGCGCCAGACGGACGCCGATGCCGCGACTTACCCCATTCCACAACCTCAACACCCGCCCGTCTCCGCAGGTTCGAGGATGAGTTCGGTCGCGAGGGCGGAGACCGGCTGCTGCCAGAGGTGTGGAAAAAGATGAAAGCGGCATTCTGCCACGGCGAGTCGAAACCCAAGTGCTGCACCGGCAACGCACTGTACTCGAACGACATGTTCAGCGACAAGCCCATCTTCACAGAGCAGGAGCTCGTATAGTGTCACCCTTCGCTCTCCTTCCTGCCCAATCTCGCGATATCTTTCCGCGCCTTTGTGTTGCACCCGCCCCGTTTTAGGGATCTGAGAGCTTTTTGTCTTTTGTTATTTTGTACAACCTTTCGTCGGCTAACGTCCAACGATCGCAGCCATGCTCGCCACCCTTTTTTGTATTTTGAGGATTGAGCCTGTCCGGTGTCCGGCGCTGGCGGTCACACTCACAGCCGTCACAGATCTCGTCTAAATCTCGTGGGGTCGTGTAATATCCGAAGTGCACCTCCACTCCCAGCACCCGACCCAGGGACCGCAAAGGAAAAACGACACTCTCACCTTCCCTCGTGTCCGCGATTGGGAGGGCACTTATGCTTTTGCGAGCATTCTGAGTCATGCGTGCTCCTTCGCCAGCAACAGGGTTCCGGCTCCTAGCCAGATAGGGGGTCTGTTGCCACTGGCTGGCCCCTATGCAATCTAGGTAGGTGTAGGTTCACAGAGGGCTCAGCGGCTATTTTTCGCCTCGCTGCGCGGCCCCGCAATAAGGTAGGTACGGCTTTAGGTGGGGCACGGAGCCTGGCGGTTGGCGCCCGCAATATATATAGGTAGGTAGGTAGGGCGTTTTGGCGCGACTCAGAGAGAGATTTTTAGAAGCCAACTTCTTCGACTCAGTCAGTGGCAACAGACCCCCTATCTGGCTAGGAGCCGGAACCCAGTGCCGCTCAGGAAGCTGAAAAAGAATTTGCCCTCACGAAAACAAAATCGACTAAAAAGAAACGAAGGACCGCTCGCGGAGGACCATTGGGTTTGTACTATTAACAACGAAGGCGCTCTCAAAAAGAAAGAAGAAACGCAACCCTGACTCCAAGTGCTCTCTCACAGCAGATGTCCCGGAAAAGAGTGAGAAACGCGGCAGCGTGGCGCACAACTTTACCCTCCCATACGTGAACGAAGGCGGCGTTAATGTGACGAAGTGTCGAAGTATTGTTGAGCCAGGACTCAACATACTCGGGCTGTCGCCGTCCCAAACTGTCACTCCCCTTTCTCCCGGCCGGGGTGGGGCGCGCGCGGGGGCGGCGGGTGTGCGGGATGTCTGTGGGCCCGAGAGCGATATGCCATGTCCGCCTTGCGTTTGTTTCATAACATCGAAGGCTTAGCTCAATAAAAAACCGAGAGCGATATGCCATGTCCGCCTTGCGTTGTTTCATAACATCGAAGGCTAAGCTCATAAAAAAACGCTGCATCGCCGTCGATGCACCCCTCACGTTGGTCTCGAGCGAGTTCATCATCGGCGCCCTGCTGTGGCGACCTTCGCCGCCTCGTGCTCGGCTTCCCGCTTAAGGACATGTTGGAACTCGAGGACAGCCCTGCAGTGCACACCCTCACCGAGCTCGTACAGCTTCGCGGCATCTCTCACGGCGACCAGACCTTCATACAGACGTGAGCCGAGCGCGAGCATCTGCCGGGAGAGCATCGAGAGAGATGCCCGGCCCACTGACTCATCGCCGCGCCTCCGCAGTTGGCGGCACGACAGCAGCGAGGCTCGCGGTGGCATCGCCCGCACGATCAGCTTCCGCGACTTCGCCCGCCTCGTCGAGCAGGCCGCAGGCCGCCTCTCCTCGACGTGCGCCGCCGCCGCCGCTGCCGGCGGCACCGTCGCCATCCTCTCGCTCCCGAGCGTGCCCTTCTTCGTGTACACGCTCGCCGTCATCCGCGGCGGCGGCGCCGCCGCCGTGCTCAACTGGCGGCAGCCCCACGACGCGCTCGTGGCCATGGCCCGCGCCGCGAGCGCAAGGTCGCTGCTCGCGTCGGTAGACCTTGGCAACGAGGCGCGGCGGCTGTGCGACTCCGCCGCGGGCGTGCGGCTGCTCTGGATTCCGCGCAGCTGCGCCGACGATGCGCCCGCCCCGACGCCCGACGGTCCGTCCCGACCCCATTCAGCCGCCGCCGATGCGACATCTGCCCAGCCGCCGGCAGAGGTCAGAGCGGGAGGCGGCGACGCCGGCACCGATGAAGCCGGCTTTGCGCGAGAGGCGGCGCAGCGGGAGGGAGAGCTCGCCGGCGCTGACTCCTCTCCCGGCAACGCGACCGCCCTCCTCCTCTTCACCAGCGGCTCCACGGGCGCGCCCAAGCCGGTCGCTCTGTCGCACTGCGCGCTGCTGGCGGCCTGCGGCGCAAAGCGGCGCATGTCGGCGGAGCTGCTCTCGACGCAAAGGGCGGGGACGCTCTCCTTCTTGCCAAACTTCCACGTCATCGGCCTCGTCAACAACTTCCTCTTCAACCTCTCCGCCGCCATCCGATGCGCTGTCCTCGAGGATGCCGCCGCCGCAGGCGCACGCAGCACGCGCCGCCTCTCACACACGCGCACGATCACCGGCACCAACACCACGCACACACCTCATGCATGGACACACGCCGCCGCCTCTCCCGTCCAGACCCGCAACGCGCCCACGGACACGTCCCACCGACACGTCCCACCGACACGTCCCACCGACACGTCCCACCGACACGTCCCACCGACACGTCCCACCGACACGTCCCACCGACACGTCGTCCCACCGACAGTCCCACCGACACGTCGTCCCACCGACACGTCCCACCGACACGTCCCACCGACACGTCCCACCGACACGTCCCACCGACACGTCCCACCGACACGTCCCACCGACACGTCCCACCGACACGTCCCACCGACACGTCCCACCGACACGTCCCACCGACACGTCCCTCGCAGGCCCGCTCACGGCTCGGATGCTGCTGCGCGCGTGCGAGGACTCCGCGCCTAGACCTCTCCTGTACTCCCGCGCGCTACTCGCCGCGCTTAGGAGACGCACTCGCCTTGCACTCGATGGGCTGGCCCTTGTGTAGCGCCTCCGCAAGTCTGCGAGGACGCTGCACGACGACACTGCCCCACACATCACCCTGACTGGGGGCGTCCCTTCACGGCGCAAGTAGCCACCCTCCCCTACCCCCACGGTACCCGAACCCACCCTCCCACACCCTGACCGGCCGCGTCCCTTCACGGCGGCAGGACCTCGAGCCGACGGTGCTCGACACGGTGCCGCATCTCGCCCAGGAGATGCTCCTCCTCCTCGACACTCCGGAGGGGGCGCCCCTCGCCGCGCCGCTCAAGCGGCTGCGCTATCTCCTCGCCGGCGGCGCCGCCCTCAACGGGGCGCTGCTGCTGCCGCTGCTCGCCCGGCACGACGTCTCCCTCTGGCCGCACTACGGCCAGACCGAGCTCGGCGGCCCCATCCTTGCGGGTGGCCTCGAAGGAGACCTCAGTGCGATGCGGCCGCCTCCGGGCGTTGGCTGGCGCCTCGCCCCCGAAGGCGGCGGCGGCGGCGGCGGCGGCGGAGGCGGCGGAGGGGAGGAGGGCGAGGTTGGCGAGGGGGAGGAGGGGGAGGGCGAGCTCCTGCTGACTGGGGTCGGGGCATCGCGTCCCGGCGACACGGTGTCCGCCGACACCCCTGTCCGCACGGGCGACATCTTTCGCGCGGTCCGCGGTGCGGACGGCGCCGTGTGTGGCTGCAGCACGTCTAGGACCAGCCGAGATTACCCGAGATGGCCCGAGATTAGGCGCGGACGGCGCCGTGTGGCTGCACCACGTCTGCCGGCGCGACGACCTCCTCGTCCTCTCGACGGGGGAGATGACCAACCCGCTCCCCATCGAGCAGGTACCCACCCTCCCCTACCCCCACGGTACCCGAAGCCACCCTCCCCTACCCCCACGGTACCCGAACCCACCCTCCCCTACCCCCACGGTACCCGAACCCCCCTCGAGCAGGCGCTGCTCGCGCGGTGCGCAGAGCACGTGCGCGCCCTCTGCGTGTACGGGCAAGGCCGGCCGACGCCCGAGGCGGTCGCGGAGCTCAAGGCGGGTGCGGACGCCGCCGCCGCCCGAGCCGCTCTGCTCGAGGCGGTGGGGTGCGTCAACGCGACCCAGCCGCTCTGGTCGCGGCTGCGCAAGCAGTGCCTCACCCTGCTGCGGCCGCCTTCCGACGAGCCCCTGCCCACATCTGCAAAGGGCAACGTGATCCGGTCTCGCGTCGAGGCGCGGTTTGCGAGACCGGCAGAGGGCGGCGCACCCTGGGGCAGCGGGGGAGGGGAGCGGGGCGCCCTCCCGCCTCCCACCGCCGCCCAGGCCGCCCCCGCTCCCTCCGCGGGCCTTCCCGCGGCCCGTGCCGCCGCTGGCGGTGGCGGTGGCGGTGGCGGTGGCGGTGGCGGTGGCGGTGGCGGTGGCGGTGGCGGTGGCGGTGGCGGTGGCGGTGGCGGTGGCGCCGTCGCCGTCGCCGTCGCCGGAGGAAAGAGGCTGCGCCAGGGCGGCGGCGAGGGCGGCTCGCTCAACGAGCTGCTCTGGCCGAGCTACGCCGGCCACCTCGTCTACGCACTGCACGGCCTCGGCACCTTCGAGGCCCTTGCGGAGTGGGGCCCTGAGCCCCTCCCCCTCCTCCCATTCGCGGGCCGCCTCTCGCCCCCTCCCCCTGCCGACGAGCTGCTGCGCTGCCTGCGGCTGCTGGCGATGCACGGCGTGCTTCGCGAGGCGGCGGCCGACGATGCACGAGGCGGCTTCGCCTTTGCGCTCACGCCGCTGGGGCTCCGGCTCCGCGCAATGCTCGCCGACCGGATGGTTGACCTCTTCTCCTTCTCTCCCGCCTACCTGACCGCGTGGGCCAACCCGACACCGTACATGCGCGGCGAGAGGTGGGGAGAGGTGGGGAGAGATGGTGAGAGATGGCTGTAGGCCAACCTGACTCCGTACATGCGCGGCGAGACTCAAGGCCGCGTGCCGTTCGAGCACGCCGCGGGGGAGGGCCTGTTCGAGGCGATGAAGGGGGACGCCGCGCTGCAGACGCACTTCAACGAGTGCTTCAACGACGAGCTGTGAACAGCGTCTCTTCACACCTGCAGCTGTGAACAGGCACTTCAACGAGTGCATGGCCTCGATCACGGACGGCGACGTGCCGCTCCTGCTGCAGATGTACGACTTTGGCGGCCTCGGCGGGCGACGCCTCGTCGACCTCGGCGGCAACTGGGGCAAGATGATGCTGGCGGTCAAGGAGCGCTTCCCGGAGGTCGGCTGCTCAGTGGTCGACCTGCCCGGCGTCGTCGCGTCGGTCCCTCCTGCGCACATGTCCCGCGGCGTCGACTTTGTGGCGGGCGACATGTTCGACGCCTCCACGCTGCCCGCGTGCGACGCGGTGCTTCCGGAAGCACCGTCCTGAGAGGAGCTCGCGAGGAGGTCGCGAGGATGTGTCGCGATGGCCCCCCGAGAGTAGGTGCTGATGAAGCACATCCCGAGCTTACCCGAGCTTACCCGAGCTTACCCGAGATTACCCGAGAGTAGGTGCTGATGAAGCACATCCTGCACGACTGGGACGACGAGCGCTGCGTCGCGATCCTCACCTCGTGCGGCGAGGCGCTGCCGCCGCACGGCAACGTCATCATCGTCGACAACCTTATAGACCCGAACGCCATCCCCTACCCCACGGTACCGAACCCATAGGCAACGTCATCATCGTCGACAACGTGCTGCCTGCGGCGGGGCAGGCCACCGAGCACGCACACACAGCAGACCCCCCCCCCCCCCCCCACACCAACACACGCGCACGCACACACGCACTCACACACGCGCGCCGGGCTTTACACCTTTAATGCCGTGGCGCTTCTGCCTGTCTGGACGTGGAGTCGCGAGGGCTGCCTGGCCCTTGCGCCACCAGCTCGTGTGTGTGGAGAAGCTTCTCTGGCCTGACCTTACCGTAGGCCGCCGCGCACGACCAGCGTAAGCTCGAGTGGGACATGGTGCGTCGGCACTTGCGAGACACGACTCCCTCGCCCCTTCGCCCGACCGCACACCCGTTGCCTGCCACACTCCTCCGCCACCTCCAGTCTGCCGGCACCGCCGCCGCCCTCGGCACGCCCATGGCACGCCCGCCGACACGCCCAGACGAGGATGGTCCCGCTCGGGGGCTATCTCGGGTAATCTCGGGCAATCTCGGGTGATCTGGGGTGATCTCCCCCAGACGATGATGGTCCTGCTCGGGGGCAAGGAGCGCACGCAGCGGCAGTGGCAGGCGCTCGCGGACGCGGCAAACTTTGACATCGAGTCGATCGTCCTCGCGCCGCGCGCGCACTGCGACTACCTCGTCCTGGCCAAGCGCGGCACGTCGGCGGCGGCGCGAGAGCCCGTCACCCCTCTCCGCTGGTCGCCGCCGCGCCCACCGCTCGCGCGCGAGATGGCTCGAGGCGGAGCGGAGGCCGCCGGAGCGGCAGGCGGCGAGGCAGGGGTTGCGGGCAGCCGCCTCGACGCGGCGGCGAGCCTCTCCGCGGTGAGTTCACCCGAGATTACCCGAGGTCACCCGAGATCACCCGAGATTACCCGAGAGGGTCCGAGATGGCCCGAGCCTCTCACCGGTGCTTCGAGCGCACGGCGGAGCGCGTGGCCGCTTCTCGGGGCGGTCTCGGACACCTCTCGGAACCTTCGGACACCTCTCGGAACCTTCCTGCAGGTGCTCGATCTCGTGCGCGAGGTGGTGGGCGAGCGAGTCGACGCAGACGCGCCGCTGATGCAGGCGCGGCCCACATGCTCCCCCCCCCCCCCC
>NW_005199770.1:1741743-1744128 GCF_000372725.1 Emiliania huxleyi CCMP1516
GCCCCTTCCTCCCCTCCCCTCCCTCCCTCGTCACCCCCACCCCACCGTCCCGTCGGGGCGGGCAAGCCGGCACACTCCCGCGCCTCGCCCACCGGCAGGCCGGCGTCGACTCGCTCAACCTGTCTGACCTCGTGGGGCGGATGAGCGGGCTCGCCTGCCCCAGACGCCGTTCACAGATCGTGCATTCACGCCTTGCACCCGAGAGGGCGCGTGCTCACCTGTACTCGCAGCTGCATTCACGCGCTGCTCCACACACACGCCACCAGACCGCATCCACGCCCTCACCGTTGGTGCTCTCCGTGACGCAGGCTCGCGGGCGTCGCGCTGCACTCGTCGCTCGTCTTTGAGTACCCGACCGCCCGCCAGTTGAGCGCGATCGTCGCCGCCGACGCCGCCGCCGATTGGGAGGCGGACGCGGCTCGGTCGGAGCTACCGCCCGCGGAGGAGGGCGGCGGCGCGCACGGCCTGGATGCGGCGTCGGTGGAGGTCGCCTCGTCGTGCGCTGTCGGGCCCGGCGGCGCGCAGGGCGAGGGCACGGCCGCGCTCTGGCGGCTCGTCGCTTGCGGCTGCGACGCGGTGAGCGAGGTGCCCGCCTCGCGATGGGACGTGCGCGCGGGGCTCGACGGAGCCTCTTCGGACCTCGCCGAACGGCAGCGCCACGCGGCCTTCCTCGCCGACGCGGACCTCTTCGACAGCGGCTTCTTTGGCGTCGCGCCGGCCGAGGCGGCGGTGATGGACCCGCAGCAGCGGCGGCTGCTCGAGGTGGGGTACGAGGCGCTGCACGGCGCCGCGATGCGCAAGGCGAGCCTGCAGGGCAGCTTGTGCGGCGTGTTCCTTGGCGTGTGGACCCCCGAGTTCAACGACGTGCTCGCTCGCTCGCCCGCCGCGCTGAGCGTGTACTCAGCCACGGCGGCGATGTGCTCCGTCGCGGCCGGGCGCGTCTCGTTTGTGCTCGGCCTGCAGGGGCCCTGCCTCTCGTACGACACCGCCTGCTCGAGCAGCCTCGCCGCGGCTCACGGCGGCATGCGCGCCCTGCAGCTGCGCGAGTGCACGGCCGCCCTCGCACTGGGCGTCAACATGATATTCAGCCAGCGCTTCAGTGCCCTCATAGCCGTGGCGGGCATGACGTCTCCTCACGGCCGCTCCCACTCGTTTGACCGCCGCGCCGATGGCTACGGCCGTGGCGAGGGTTGCCATGCGGCGGTGTTGCGGCTTGCGGCTGGGGGGCTGCAGCTCTTGCGTGGCTGCGTGGTGCGGCAGGACGGCCGCAGCGCGAGCCTCACTGCGCCGAACGGCCAGGCACAGCAGGCGTTGGTGGTTGCGGCCGTCGGCGAGAGCGGGTTGGATGCGGGGGAGGTGTCTTGCTACGAGGCGCACGGGACCGGCACCGCGCTTGGCGACCCGATCGAGGTTCGTTCGATCGCGCTCTCGGTGCTGCACGCCCGCGCCGGCGCGGCGCCGCTGCTGGTCGGGAGCCTGAAGGCGAATGCCGGCCACGCGGAGCCAGCGGCGGGGTTGGCGGGGATGTTGCGGCTATCTGCGGGTCTGTCCGAGTCGCGCAGCCCTGCCAACGCGCAGCTGCGCGCCCTCAACCCGCACATCGACAGCACGCTGGCGGAGGAGGCGGCGGGGCGGTGCGCCTTGCCGGCGCAGCTTGCGAGCGCCGACGCCACCGCCGTGCGCCGCGGGCTGGCGGGCGGCGTCAGCTCGTTCGGGTACAGCGGCACCATCGCGCACGCGATTGTCTGGTGCCCGCCGGAGTCGATTCCGCCGCCTCCGCAGCCGCGGCTTGCCTATCGGCGCCGCTCCTTCCCCTGGTGCGACGAGGAGCGCGCGGCCGTGCCCTGCCGGCTGCGCGGCGCTATGGATCCGTCCGCCGCCCTCCGCCGCCTCGCTCGCCGCCTGCCCGACGAGGCTTCTTGCGTGCTCGAGTTGGTCTCACTCGAGTTGGACGCGAGCGAGGCGCTGGCGGCGTTTCTGCGGGCGCGGCGCGCCCCCCTCATCGTGCTGTGCTCCGGCTCGCTGCGGGGCTCGGGTGCGCACCCCCCTTTCTTGCTTTTTATTTTTTTCGCTGTTCCTTATTTTTCTTTTTCTTCCTTCCCCCCCCTCTTTTCTTTTTTTTTTCCCCATCCTTTTCTTTCTCCTTTTTTCTTTTTTTTGCCCTTCTTTCTTCCCTCTTTCTCTCTTCTTTTTTTCTCCCTCTTTCTTTATTCTTGATTTCTTCTCCCTTTTTTTTCCCTCCCCCTCCCCCCTTTTTTTTCCCCTTTTTTATTTCTTCCCCTTTCTTTTTCCCCTTTTTTTTCTTTCTTCCTTTTTCCCTCTTTTTCTTCTTTCTCTTCCTCTCTTTTTCCTTCCGCTTTCTCCCCCTCCTTTTTTTTTCCCCCC